>NC_079212.1:105647864-105755390 GCF_029633865.1 Lampris incognitus | reverse complement strand
TTTCTATTTTCAATTTCCACTTGGTCCTGGGCTTTTAACTGGCAACCTTTGACTCTCAATACAGCTTTTACAAAAATTAGCTGAAATGCATTTATCCATCTTCCCACAGGAACCCAAGCTAATTGAAACATACTTGTACTGACAAAATAAGTGAACCCCCGACAGGTAATTGTGTAACTTATTTTACATAATGACATATGCTTATAGATGCAGCACCACCAATGCCTTGTTATACATTTAGAATTAATTTGTCAAAAAGTTGGTTCTGACTGTTAATGACTGTTAATAGATATATACATAAATTAAAGTTTCAATTAAACAAACCATAATTCTTGTACAACCCCCAACTCTTGTAGAGTATATCAATCTATCCATCCATTACCCAAACTGTTTATCCTGCTCAGGTTCGCGGGGATGCTGGAGCTTATCCCAGCAGTCATTGGGCAGCAGGCAGGGAGACACCCTGGGCAGGCCGCCAGACCATCACAGGGCACCCACACACACACACACACACACACACACACACACACACATATGCACACATACACCTAGGGACAATGTAGTATGGCCGATTCACCTGACCTACAGGTCTTTGGACTGTGGGAGGGAACCGGAGCACCCGGAGGAAACCCACACAGACACAGGGAGAACATACAAACTCCACACAGAGGACGACCTGGGATGACCCCCAAGGTTGGACTACCCTTGGGCTCAAACCCAGGACCTTCTTGCTGTGAGGTGACCTCGCTAACCACTGCACCATCATGCCGCCCCCAGTATATCAATGTAAAGTTTAAATAATTATGAACAAGAGAACATCTCAAACATGTTCCAAACTTGAAAACAAAAAAGTTCATCTGAATTCCACAAATTATTTTTTTTTCTCTGATCCCTCTTCTTTTCTTCATGCTCCTTATCCCTTTTTTTCTCCACCCATTTCCTCCATAATCTCCCTTCCTACTTGTCTTTCTAGAGTGTTAGCCTCTCTCCCTTGGCTGTTTTTTAAGCTCTGCTCTGAATAAATAAATGCTAAATCAACCGTTTCTCATCGTGGTGATTCAGAGAACCGAGCGTTGGAGTGAATTTTAAAGCAAACTGCAGAGAGGACAGACTTTCTCATGGATCCAGCTTCAGGCAGATAAACAAGATAAGAAAAAAATTAGCTAGGGCTGTATATTGTGGAATCTGTTGCAATGAACACAATCACACATAGGTTTTAGAATAGCTTAGCCAAATGAAAAAAGCTAGCACACTAAGCCATATTCACTAGAAAGGCACACACGTGATTTTACAAATCCAGAAATGCACATGCAAACATGCACATGCCTTCTCCCACTTCCTGTATGTTTTCATCCCTTTTCCCTCTTCTCTCACACTCAGTTTTCATTGGCTATTGATTATATATCTGTTTTTGGATTTGTCCCAGGGATGTGTGATGACTTGTCCAGATTCGAGTCTAATAAAAAATCCATGATCGTTGTTATTTTTTGTTTTGTTTTTTTCAGTGTGAATCCTGACAGCTCTGTCTGGATGCGGGAGGGTAGACTTTTTAACCCTCATACACTATTAGATAATTGTTGTGACTGTACAGTACAGTGTGACCATCACAGATCAACCTGATCATAAAAAAGAGTTGTGATGCTCAAATGGTTGCCAAATAAGCCTTGAAAGTTGTAAAGCATGTCGACCGGTGTTAACAAACTGACACACACACCCACACCCCCCCCCCACACACACACACATACACCCCCCCCCACACACACACACACAAAGATGACCTTGGGTGCATGAATATGTATATTAATGTGTGTGTATGTACTTGTTGTGCAGGCTCATGCATTTGTTTGTGTTCATAATTTAATCACAATTTAAATAAATAAGAATTATGGAAAAAACTAAAAGAAAAAGAGGGGAGGAAAAACAAGAAGAAGACAAATAAGGTAAAATTAAAATAGAGATGGGAAGTGTAGGTATGAAAGATGCAGAGTGTAACAGGAGAGAGCAAACAAGAGAAATCTGCCAATATTTGTTAAGTCCCTCTTTGGTGGCTGATCTCCTAGTTTTTTGTTTTGCTTTGTTTTTTTTGTTTTTTGTTTTTTTCTGCTAATATGACTGTTTCACGTTGTAGTTTATCATACAGTTTCAGTGATAATGTGAAATAGTTTTCAAAGTAACCCACAGAAGCATGTTTTCGATATACTAAATGCTAAATATAGTGTGGTAGAAAAAAACAGAGAAGGTACATGGACAAAGTTGGGACAGAGATTTGAGGTTTACGAAACATTTTAATTAACATATAAAACAGTTCCACGGAGCATTCAACAAACATTCACTACAAAAAGAAACCCCTTGTGATTCGTCTAAAAACTTCCTCAAAGACTAGATTTTTATTTAGTAGTCAGCAAATCAATTCACTTTAGCACCACTGTTGTATGAAAGGATGTACGTCACTCATTGCTTTGTAATATTTGAAAATAAACCTAAACTCTGGCCTTCACTGGAGCATCAAATAAAGGATGTATTCCCTGGCCAACACTGCTCTCTACATTACTTTTTCTACTCTTGTAGACAGTTTTGCCTCTGCAGTTATCCAATTTAAACCACATTTTTTACATGCACCTTTTGATCCTGGCTGTTGTACTTACATGTTTTAATACGGTAAAATATTTTACTGATCAGGCGCTCTGATCTTAAATTACAAGCCTCCTGGTCAGGATCACTTGCTGCAAGGGGATTACTGCTGGCATGCTTGTTTTTAGCATAGGAGCTAGCTACTCAACGAGGTACACAGATGACTTTGCTGCTGTTTTTAATGCAATAAACATGCCCTGTGAAGACAGTCTGCTAGTTTACTAATCTCAAAAGGGATACCCACAGGTTCTCTGCGGAGCTGCGGATGAAGGACTCCTTGCTATTCAGTTACATCAACATGGCAGCCCCACAGGCTCGGACGATTTTGGCTATGAACTCTGCCATCGTGAATACTCTTCTCTTGGATCCATTACACCCTCGGCCATCATCTTGCTCAACCCCCAATTCACAGGCAATCTGGTCTGAGGTGGTGGCCAGGTGGGTAAGGAAAGAGGGTGGGGTGGGAGGGGGTCGTTTCTCCCCCACCTGACAAATAGCTTTGCAGCTCTGACAGATAAACCACCAGACCACCCAGGTGATGCTGGCAAACCCTGCCTGGATCTAGACCGTGTCCCCATTGGAGCGTCTTCTGATCCTGCTCACTGTCCAGCGGTGTCTGTTCCTGCTAGATCCAGTAGTTAGTGTGAAATCTTCTGTTAAAGCTGTCGCACATCTACTCTGCTGTGACTGTCCCTACGGCAATAACTATTCAGCCATATTTTCCAGATCACAGCCATTAGTGTACACCTTCGGGCGAGGCTGGAGGATCCTCCGCTTATGGTTTCTGGTGCTGCTCGTGTTGAGCCCTCCTCTCACTTCATCTCAACGGGGCAGAGGGCCAGCTCTGCCACATACAGTCGGTTCCGACTACATCCCCTGGTCACCAAGAACCAGGGGATCTGCGCCATTATCTGCCTCCAAATAGCCGGGTAAAACCTGTAACATTACCCACAGTAGATCCGGAAATCCTGATTATTGGTGATTCCATTATCAGACACGTCAATTCCAGGTTGGTTAAAACATGCTGTTATCCAGGTGCCAGAGTTCTGGATATTGCACAAAGGATGCCATCTATCCTAAAAAAGCACCACGAAGCTGCTTATTATTCATGTTGGAATGACCAATAGTCATTGTCGGCAATCTTGAACTGCTAAAGGCCGACTTTGTTAATCTTTTTAATGTTATGCATACTTTCCACGTTGGTTAGGTTTTCATCTCTGTTCCCACCCGTGTCACGAAGCAGCATGGAGGGCTTCAGCAGGCTGCTTAGTATTTACACTTAGTTGTCCTCAATGTGTGCTAAGTATGACAAGGGCTATATTGATAATTTTAATTTATTTTGGAATTGTGATGAACTTTACCTAAGAGACAGTCTGCACCTCAGTCAGTGTATCAGGGTCACTAGTGTTTACAAGCAACATCCTGTATGGCCTTCATCAATTTTGTATCACCTCGTCCAATAGTAAATGATGCCGATTGCTCCTTTTTGTCCCCAGTGACCTCTTCACCTCGTTTGTACCACCAGCTCCTCCTACAGCCCAAATTATTCATAAAGCTATCCAGAGAGCCTCTCTATCATTCCAGTTATAATCAATAATAGACCATACATATGCTATAATGCAGTATGTAAAACTTATTTTAATGTTAATGCTAACCCCTTTTTCTCAATCCCTGTAATAAATAGGAACAGACAAGAGAAAATCTTTATTCACCATCATTCTGTTGCCAGGTTTAAGAACGCAATTACTGTCTCTTGCAAACCTCAGCTTCCGAAGTCCGTCTATTCAGTTGCATTCACCCTTTTCAAAACCCGATCACTGTCAAACAATTTTTTTATTCTTAATGACTCGTTTTTTTTTTACCACTAACAATTTAGATATCTTATGTCTTACTGTAGCTGGAGGGCGTTGCTGGGGAGAGGGACGTCTGGAGTGCCCTACTTAGCTTACTACCACCGTGACCCGACCCCGGAGAAGCGGCTGAAGATGAATGAACAAATGAATGAATGTCTTACTGTGATTTAGCTCAAATCAGTAGACTGCTGCCCCCTGATGGAACTCTTACCACCTAACTTAAACTTTCTGAATGCCCCGAGGTCCATAGGCCGTGATTTATAAGAACCAAGTCAACTGTGTCCCATTTTCTGCTGGATATTTTCACAGTTTTGAAGTGTTAACTTTTAAAATTGAGTATGACATCCCAGTGTGTGGTATGATTATCTACCTAACCCCTAGATTTTGTACAATTTTTATGAATGATTTATCCAATCTGTTTTCATCTGTTGTACTTAAATTTGACAAGATCATTATTGGAGATGATTTTAACAATCACATAGATGATCCCTCTAATTCCCTAGCCATATCATTTCTAAAGACTCCAAAATCATTTAACCTAGTGCAACATGTTTCTGGCCTCATACAAAACCGTGGGCACACCCTTGATCCTGTTTTTACACTTGGCCTGACTCTAAACTCCCTGTATATGTTTGACTTAATTTCTGAACACAAATTTATTTTTTGAAAACTTTATTTTCCAATTTTCAAGTTTTTTTGGACCAGGTATACAAGACACACAAACAACAACAACAACAACAAAATGAACATGTAGGAATCCCCCCCCCCAAAAGGCTCAAGGGAAAAAAAAGACTGCAGGGATTTCTTATTCCAATTCCACATAATAACCATGTTTTTGAAGATGATATTAAGTTGTACACATATATCTATAAGTATTGTCGTTACAACCAGGTAAAAAAAAGAAACGAAAAGTGCATTCAATAAAAGGGAAAACCTTCAATAAAGTCTATGAAAGGACTCCAGGTCAAAGTAAAGTTTTTGCAGGTTTTACATACTTTATATTGGAGCTTTTCTAAAGGTAGAAAGGACAGCACCTCCCTCAACCACTGCAAAAATGATGGAGCTTTTTTCGACTTCCAGTTAAACAGAATAAGTCTGCGTGCTAGTAATGAGGCAAATGCTAGAGCATTTGCCTGCAAAGGGGGTGGTATGCCAAAGATAGCTGAGTGAAAATCAGGGGTTATGGTCTGTTTACAGATATGTGAGAATACATTAAATATATGTCCCCAATAACTGTTGAGAGAGGGGCATGCCCAGAACATGGGTCCCACTGAGGCTGGACTATGGCTGCACCCCGGACACCCAGGGTCTGTGGTGGGAAAGATTCTGGCAAGCTTGTCAAATGTATAATTTTTGACTCGGTTCTACAGTCAATGTTGATATCTCAGCAACAAAGTCTCACATCTTTAATGAGCACTCTGCTGCTAGGTTTTCAGCTCTTTTCTTTAACATGTCCAAGACAATTCCTGATTTTTCAAATATTAATGACTCTGTTCACTGGTTTAATGAGCTGTGCTCCTTAGCTCTTGATATGGTTGCTCCAAATAAAACCAGACTATCCCCAGCTGTCAATCCTTCCCCTTGGATATGATTCCATTCAGAGCCATAGAAGAGATTATAGAAAAACTGAGCATAGACGAAAAAAAAAAAGAAAAAAATCTAACCTCCATGTCCAAAACCTTCATATGAGCTATTAACCATGCTAAATCAACACTTAAAAGAAGTGAGAACGGCATATTTCTCTGGCCTGATCAATAATAATAAGCATAACCCTATTCTGCTCATCCTAGATTTCCTGCCACCTCCTCTGATGACTGTGATAAGTTTCTCAATTTCTTTGTTGACAAGGCCAATGGTCTCCGATCAAATTTCAACCTTGGAGAGGTCCGCGGTGGCGTAGCGGTCTAAGCATCGGCTTGGTGTCGATGCAGTTGCCCACTGGGGACTGGGGTTCGCGCCCCGGTCTCGTCAGATCCGACTATGGCCGGTCTCGATGAAGCAGCAATCATTGGCAACGCTGTCTTCGGGAGGGGGGCGGAGTCGGCTTGTGTTCGTCATGTGAATGCGTCTCTGTGTGTGTCGGAAAAACAGTGGTTCGGCTTGGATTCGCCTTGTCACGAAAGTGGGGAGGCGCTTTCCTTCGAGACTGCCGGCCGGAGAGATGCAGTTGGCGAACGCATGCAATACGAGGGTGGGTGTTTGAATTAAAATAGGGATCAATTGGCCACTAAATTGGGGGGGGGGGGGAATCAGAAATAAATTTATAAAAAAAAAAAAAATCAACCTTGGAGTGTATCACCCTAATCAAGTTACCTGCCCTGTTATGCTGTCTAATTTCAAACATTTCCATACAGAATCTCTTGGATATAGTTTCTCACATGCATCCATGCCCTGCTGATATAAATCCAACCAAATTTCTTAGAGGTTCTACCAGCCATTGTCCCCTGCCTTCTCTCTAGTGTTCATCAATCGCTCTCCTCTGGTGGCATACCTGACTATTTCAAGACAGCTAGGGTCTTCCCTCTCCTAAAAAAAAACCCTCCCTAGATTCCACCGGTTTAGCTAACTACAGGCCTATTTCCAAACTCCCCTTCATTTCTAAAATTCTTGAAACTATTTTCGCTCACCAGCTTCTCCAGCTGCTCGAGGGACACAATATCTTTGATACATTTCTATATGGCTTCCGTCAAAAACAGCACTGAAATGGCACTGCTTTAAAGTAACTAATGACATTCTTACATGTGCACAGATAATGGTGAATTTATAAGGTCAGTTTAGTTTTACTTGATTTATCTGCTGCCTTTGACACCATTGATCATGCCATTCTAATTGATAAGACTACTGAATGGGTTGGTATTGCTGGCAGTGCACTCAAGTGATTTTCCTCTTACTTGTCTGACAGACATTTCAATGTTCAAATTAACAATTATACAGTTGAAGTCAGAAGTTTATATACACCTTAGCCAAATGTATTCAAACTCAAGTTTTTCAAAGTAAACATTCCCTGTCTTAGGTCAGCTAGATAACTTTATTTTAATAATGTGAAATGTCAGAATAATAGTAGAGGATGATATATTTCAGCTTTTATTTCTTTCATCACATTCCCAGTGGGTCAGAAGTTTAAATGCACTGAGTATTTGGTAGCATTGCCTTTAACTTGGGTGTCTGTGAATGTTCTCATTCATCCAGGTCATGGTTATCCAAAGGAGTTGAATCAAGTGCAACTGGACTTGGTATATCAAGTCCAGTTGCACTTGATTCAACTCCTTTGGTTAACTTGGGTGAAACATGTCGGACAGCATTCCACAAGCTTATCACAATAAGATGCTGGATTTTTGGCCCATTCCTCCTGACAGAACTGGTGTAACTGAGTCAAGTTTGTAGGCCTCCTTGCTTGCACATGCTTTTCTCAGTTCTGCCCACAAAAGTTATATTGGCTTACCTTGAATTTGTTGACATTTTGCCACAACTTTGGAAGTATACTTGGGGTCATTGTCCATTTGGGAAATCCAGCTTTAACTTCCTGGCTGATGTCTTGAGATGTTGCTTCAAAATAGCCACATCAATTTCCTTCCTCATGATGCAATCTATTTTGTCAAGTGCACCAGTCCCTCCTACAGGAAAGCACCCCCACAACATGATGCTGCCACCCCCGTGCTTCAAAGTTGATCATTAAAGCAAAACAGTTAAATTTTTACTTCATCAGACATGGACATTTCTCTAAAAAGTAAAACATTTGTCCCCATGTGCTGTTGCAAACCATAGTCTGGCTTTTTTGTGGTGCTTTCGGAGCAGTGGCTTCTTCCTTGCGGAGTGACCTTTCACGTTATGTCGATATAGGACTTGTTTTACCTTGGATATAGATATTTTTGCACCTGTGTCCTCCAGCATCCCCACAAGGTCGTTTCCTGTTGTTCTGAGATTGATTTGCATTTCTTGTCCCAAACTATGTTCATCTATAGGAGACAGAATGCATCTCCTTCCTGAGCAGTATGATGACTGCATAGTCTCATGGTGTTTATACTTATAACCTCACTGACCTTACCATCCTTCATGACTGCATAGCCTCTATTACAAATGCTATGTCTCAAAATGTCCTCCATCTCAATTATGACAAAACTGATGTGCTTGTTTTACTAAGGAGGTCAGCCACTTTAAAGGCCCCCTTGCTAGCAAAATCAAGACTGCCTCTAATGATCTTGGTATTCCTTTTGACCAACATTTGAACTTTGAAACTAAGCTCATTCAGCCGTGTTTCTTTCAGCTGAGAAAAGAAAAATTGCAAAAATCAGACTTATACTGTCTACCAAAAACTTTGGAACTTCTAGTGCATACCTTAATCTTTTCTCACTTAGAATACTTTAACTCCCTCTTTACTTGCATTATTCAGTCCTCTCTTACTCACCTTCAGTTGGTGCAAAAAGCAGCGGCTAAGCTGTTAACAAAAACTAGTCATCAGTCCTACATCACCCCAATTCTTGGCTCACTTCATTGGTGTCCAGTAAAATACAGAATTGATTTAAAAAATGTACTAATTATGTCCTTGCATGGCCTGGCCCCTACATATATAACAGAGTTGTTAAGCCCCTATTCGAGCTGTTGGCTACTCAGATCTTCTGATCAAGCCTTTTTTATATGTCCCCATTCTTATTTTAAATCCAGTGGTGACTGTACTTTTGCAGTTGTAGCTCCCAAACTTTGGAACAGCCTTCCCCATTCCATCAGATCTGCTGAATCTGTGGTTAATTCATTCCAGCTGAGCAAGGCCCTGTAGAAGCTCTGCAGCAGTCCACATCACAGCTGTCTGCCCTGAACAAGTCTGTCTTAGAAGTCCACTGCATGTTTCCTCATCTCTGCTGAATCTGTGGTCACCTTTCCATCGGGGAGATGAAGACACACCATTTGTTCTTTTTGAAACACTAACTTCATTAAATTAAAGAAGAAAATGGTTGGTGCATCCATGTCCTAGAGTCTGGTGAAGCGTGCTCGGACTAAAGCTCCTTCAGCTCTCTCTTGCAGGAAGGAGTTCAGGGGCTGTCTTTTACAGTGTAAGAGATCATTATTCTGCTGATTAGTTTGTGAGACAGAGACATCTTTCAGGTCTCTTTATCTTTTCTTCTAACTCCTGTAGAGCTCGCTTAATGTTAGCTGTGGAATGTGTATTGCTGGCAAAACACCCGAATTTAAGCCTTTCCTACCTCTCACCACTGAGTAAAATAAATAAAATTGTCTTTCTTTGATCGCCAATAATCCCAAAACAATTTAAAATTCTTACAGAAATTAAGATCATGTAATAATTTAACATTAAAATACCAAAAAAATTAAAAAAGTAAAATTGTGGTTTTCTAGTGGGAGATAAAATCAGCTCCATTAAAGTTAAATGACGGTCTGTAAAAGTGACAGGTTGGATCTAACAATTAACAACTCGAGCAGTAAAATAATCTAGATACATAAAATCTGTCTAATCTAGCTGCACTAACTCTGCCATCTGATATTTTGACCCAAGTGTACTGTCTAACTGAAGGGGGTTTCATCCTCCACACACCAACCAAATCAGTTTTCTTTAAGACATGGGACAAGACAGATGATGACTGAAGGTGTGGCTCCTCTCCAGTCATATCTTAAGTAAAGTCAGTGCAACAATTCTGGTCTCCATCCAACCCAATACAATAAACCCTCCTGTATCAATGTCACTTAATTTTTCTTTCAACATTTTAAAAAGCCCTTCACGGTCAGAGCCTTGGTTTGGTGTATAAACATCAACAAAACTAAACTCCTCTATTTCAACTTTCACCATAAGGACTATACCCTTCTCAAATATCTGTGCTGATATAATGTTTGCATTTAAGGTAGAAGAAAATAAAATGGCAACCCTGGACTAAAATTTGTCCCATGGCTAAGGACATGCTGCCCTGCTCACCATAAGCCCCGGTCTATTTCATTTGTGCTGTCACTGTGCATTTCTTATAGAAAAACTACATTGTCTTTTCTGCTTGATTACTTCTGTTATTAAAGCTCTTTTCTGTGCATATCTACCCCCATTCATATTTAATGAAGCTACCCTTAAACCCTGCATATGAGGAGAACAGGAACAGAACAGTAAGAAGCCAGACAGAAAAAGACAGCAGAGATTAAACACCCAGTGTTGTATGATCATGGTACGTTTAAATAGTTTCATTTCCTTTACCATTTTAGCCTTTTAAATCTCTCCTTAGACCAGTTAAATCTCTCCTTAGACCAGTGACATGCTTCTTGAGATAATAATGTTTTGTTTTGGGTTTTTTTTGCTATCCAGTAAATCTAACCCAACAATTTTTTGCAGTGTAGTAACTGACCGAATAAATTTCTCAACATCAGGAAAGTAATCTTTGACATTAGCTGATTTACCAAATGTGTCATCAAGAAAACTATTAACCTCCTCTAATAAATATAAATTTACTTTCTGAGTAATACTGTACAGAAATGCTATCAGATTCAGCTTCAGATTCACACTCCATATCAGTCACATTATCATGGCAACCAGCAGGCTTCATCACCTGCTCCTCTGCCGTACTGTCCAGTTTAACCTGCAGCATCTCTGCCGCCTGTCCTGCAAAACGCTCTGACCTCCCCATGTCATCCTCCCACCACATCCCCTGACCACGGAGCCACCAGCCTCACTCCTCACAGGGGGAGCAGCCTCAGGCAGCACCCATCACCCACTTCTCCCTTCCCCATTGTCAGCCGCAGCAGCCTGTTGATCCACTTTGTCAGCCACATCGGCTGTAGTGGCCTGTTGCTCGCCACTGTCAGCCACAGTGGCCTGTTGCCCGCTGCTCCCCTCCCTGCTGTCACACACATCAACCGCAGTGGACCCTGCTGCGTGCTGTCTATGTGGACAAACAATCTGCTTGTGACCCACATCGCCATACTCAAAACCTTCATACTCCTGAAGCTAGCTTAATAGAAACCCTCTTCATGCATGAGTGATTGGACCCTACACTCTTTCATAAGTGGGTCAAAAATGATCCATATTAAAGGCAATGTGTTTTTATGCCATTTTTGTCATTTTGGTTAAGAATAATAATTCGTATTATATGTTGTATTGTATTTTCATCCGCACAAGAATGATTTCATGTTTGAAATATTTTTATTTTTCACTTTTTTAACATTTTGAGAACATTTTTCAAACATTGTGAACATTTTGATGATTGAAAAAGAGAATTACAGATAAATTAAATAGAATTACAATAAATTACAAAGAACAGCAATAGGAAAATGTCAACATCAATTTTGTGTGTGTGTGTGTGTGTGTAAATTTGTCCAGTCATTGACAGTTCCTCTCTCTTTTCTTGCAGGTGAGTGCCCATGTTTGCTGAAGCTTTTGATGTCCCTGTTTTGCCTTCTTGTGTCCTCACTGTACGCAACTGTGACAAACTACCTGTTTGTGGCTGTGATCATAGCACACAGGTACATTGCATTTCCCACACCTATTTTTGACTTTGCAATCTTTGTTACTTGGGCAGATCTGACACCTCTTTCTCTTTGGTTGGCCTGTCTGCTTCTTTCCTGCAGCTGGGTTGTGGTGGTTTGCAGTTGGGGGCAGCCTTCCAGTCGACTCCTTGTGTGGTGTGACAAGCTCCTTTGAGAGCTCATTGAGGAAGAGCCGTCGTTCATTGGTGATACTATTCTTGAATTCAGGGTGCTGAGCCTTGAAAAAGGTGTAGGCATTCTGGGTGCCGATATCAAGGATGTTGTACCACAGCACCATGGGCCACCCCTGTGTTTGGCGCTTGCAGGTGTAGGTGCCAACCATCTGGTCCATGGTGTTTACACCTCCTTTGGTCTTGTTGTAGAAAGTGATCACATCTGTTTTTTTTCTCTTTCTGCTATTTTCATCCACCACTTTGTCATGGTGTATCATGCTCAGGAGCACAACAACTTGACAGGAAACGAGCGAGTTATTTCACCCCGATTGAGTTGGAGGTGTTAATGCAGGCCTATGGCGACTATGAATATATATTCCGCCATAAAAGCAACACCGCTGCAGCAGCGAAGGAGAGAGAAACGGCATGGGAGAAAATTGCCGCCCGAGTCAACGCGTAAGTTTGAATGCACTACTCCATTGACTTTACATTTAACCGTACTTAAGATCATAGCATACAGCTATAAATAATAAATGGGTATAAAATCTGATTTTCATTTAGGTTCAATCCAACAGGAGAAAGGCGCACTTGGAAGCAGCTAAAAATGAAATATAAAAACATCATTCAGAACGGTAAGGCATATTTTGCTAGGCTATGATTGCACCTCACTTTGATTTTAATTTCATTTTTTAAATTGACATTGGCTATTAAATAAAACAAATATTCATTCAGTGGCTACTTCAAGTAGTAATTTAAACCCCTAACAAAATGTTGGTTGAACGAGTCCTCTCTTAATATCTCACTTAGTAGAGTAACCCTTACAATGTTTACACATTTTTTATTATATTGGAGTCTTTTAAAATGTGATGATGTGTACATGAACACTCAATAAAATACTAATTAAAAAAAAAACATTTTGAGTTCTGCTCAGCCAACACCCCCCACCAAACAGTTGTGGATGGTGTCATCTGCCTCGTCCAGCCTCCGACTACCGAGACAATTGAACACCCTGCAGCTGTAAGTATTCCATACTCAGATCTTGCCTCAGATGGTAGTTTAGAGTATTCTGAAATTGTATATTTTCCTGCATCACAGGAGGAGGAGGAGGATGATGATGATGATGATGATGAAGAAACACTCTGCTGCCACAGGGAGAGATCCAGACAGACCTACAGAAGTATGTCTTAATATTATGTATAGCTACCGGCAGTTCTCTACCCATTCACATTCCTTATAAATTTTGAGTGGAATTTGGAGTTTGACATGTAGTATACTGAAGTGATGAGCATAAATAATGGACAAACAACTAGCACATTCTTGTCCTTCAACAGAACATGGCTGGGCATCACGAGGAGGGTCCATCAACTTCCACAGCACAGCTTGACACAGTGAGATTTTCTGTCAATACCATGTTAAATCTACATGTCGAACTGTAGGATTTAAATGTCGTCCATATGTTTCCCAGTTACCAGCAAAGGAGTTATATAGAGTCCACTTAATGAGGACTATTGCAAAGACAGAAAAGGAAATGGTCTATCTGGATCGCAATATCAGAAAAACTGACCTTGAAATTCTATTACTCGAACGCCAGTTGAGGTGGGTGCATTGTCACAGGTGAAATATGTTAATGGTCGGAACTGTATTACAAATGCTAAGTGTTGCTTTTGTACTTTTAGGGGATAAAGAAGACCAAAACAGATATGACTTATTTGTCTTTATGTGACTGTTTTAATCAGAAAAGTAACTTCTGGTAATTATGTCCCTTGCAGCCCTTCCATCCTGGACATCTGCAGGGTGTATGGGATGGTCATCCTCAGGGTCATTAATTTGTATGGCAGGGTGTTGCTCCCCTCTAATCTACTACTACTTTCGGCTGCTCCCGTTAGGGGTCGCCACAGCGGATCATCCGTTTCCATTTCTTCCTGTCTTCTGCGTCTTCCTCTGTCACACCAGCCACCTGCATGTCTTCCCTCACCACATCCATAAACCTCCTCTTTGGCCTTCCTCTTCTCCTCTTCCCTGGCAGCTCCATATTCAGCATCCTTCTCCCAATATACTCAGCATCTCTCCTTCACACATGTCCAAGCCATCTCAATCTTGCCTCTCTTGCTTTGTCTCCAAACCGTCCAACCTGAGCGGTCCCTCTAATATAATCGTTCCTAATCCTGTCCTTCTTCGTTACTCCCAGTGAAAATCTTAGCATCTTCAACTCTGCCACCTCCAGCTCCGCCTCCTGTCTTTTCGTCAGTGCCACTGTCTCCAAACCATATAACATAGCTGGTCTCACAACCATCTTGTAAACTTTCCCTTTAACTCTTGCTGGTACCCTTCTGTCGCAAATCACTCCTGACACACTTCTCCACCCACTCCAACCTGCCTGCACTCTCTTTTTCACCTCTCTACTGCACTCCCCGTTACTTTGGACAGTTGACCCCAAGTATTTAAACTCAGATGTCTTTGTCACCTCCACTCCTTGCATCCTGACCATTCCACTGTCCTCTCTCTCATTCACGCATAGGTATTCCGTCTTGCTCCTACTGACTTTCATTCCTCTTCTCTCTAGTGCACACCTCCACCTCTCCAGGCTCTCCTCAACCTGCACCCTACTCTCACTACAGATCACAATGTCATCCGCGAACATCATCGTCCATGGAGACTCCTGCCTGATCTTGTCCGTCAACCTGTCCATCACCATTGCAAACAAGAAAGGGCTAAGAGCCGATCCTTGATGTAATCCCACCTCCACCTTGAACCCATCCGTCATTCCAACCGCACACCTCACCATTGTCACACTTCCCTCATACGTATCCTGCACCACTCCTACATACTTCTCTGCAACTCCTGACTTCCTCATACAATACCACACCTCCTCTCTCGGTACTCTGTCATAAGCTTTCTCTAAATCTACAAAGACACAATGCAACTCTTTCTGGCCTTCTCTATACTTCTCAATCAACATTCTCAAAGCAAACATCGCATCTGTGGTGCTCTTTCGTGGCATGAAACCATACTGTGCAGACACCGGCTGGGAGGATGCAAAGAAGGAACAGGCGACATCTGAGGAAGATACATCCGAGCCTATTCAGAGACACAGACAGTGAGGAACATTTTGACCCAGAGGTACAACCCTCACCCTCACAAGCACCTGTGCCAGTCGACTCACCACCACATGACCTGCCACCACACGACCCTCCTCCGGTGACTACAGGCAGTACACCCACATGCTACACAAAGTGCGGCAGAGCAGTTAGGCACCCTGCCAGATACAATGACTAACCTCAGGGTTCTTTTGTGTGATCATTCAAGTGTTTATTAAGAAAAAAAAAAAAAAAGAAGGTGAAACAAAGAGTACAAGGTGTGTTTAACCTGAAATGTTGCAAGATTGCTGAATGTTCAAAATGTTTACATGCTAACCACCAGAATGTGAAAAGGAAATGGTTTATGTTGTTTAATGAGAGTCATCTGTCATTTAAAAAAAAATGCTGTATTAATCATTGAAGTATGCAAGTAGAAAAAAAACTTGTTCAGTGTTAATGCCATAGTGTTAATGGTTCGGTAAAGGGTCTACTGTTGAAGCAACTGATGCGTAGGCCACATCTCAGTTGGAAAAGAGGGATGTGGTGTATTGGATCGAGCCCTCGGTGCTCGATTGTGTTGGACTGTCACCACTACTGAGTTCTGTAATACACTGGTCGAGCCTAGTAGTGTGTGATGTCTCCGTCAGTAAAGATCAGACTTGTGCCGCATCCTCGTCTCCGTGTACTTATATATATATATTAGTGATTAAGTTAGTAACCCACGAATAGTAACACTGCAATAGTGTACATAAGAGAAGTCACAACACTCACTGCCAAACTCACCACGTTCTCCACCACTAAACTCCCAGCATGCAGTGCGCGCGCGAGAGAGAGAGAGCGAGAGAGAGAGAAGGTGCTCACTGTTGTGACACCCCTACCTTTTATTGTTGTATTCTTTTTTTGCAATATAAAACTGACAGTTGCTGATGACACTGTATTTACTTTGTTTACCTTGAGAATAAATTTCATATAGGCAGAGTCAGAGAGAGAGAGCGAGAGAGGGAATGTTTTTGAATGTCAAAACAAGTCTTTATTTAACAAAAAATATATCAAAAAACAGACCTGAAATCTTTTTAAACATATTAACAATATTTGTCAAAGTACAAACACTCAACATGCATCTTTTAACAATCCCAAAAATAATAATTTAACAACTCAACAACATAAAAAAACCAAAAAGAGGTAAGAAACCCTTTATCCGAGCTCTGCAGCAAAAATTAGCTCATCCTCTATGGTTGAACACAGCACCCCTTTATAACACCACATGGTTGTGAATTTGTCCACATCCTTCATTGCTTTGTAATAATTGAAATCTACCCTTATCCTGGCCTTGACCATCCTGGTAAACAACGTTTCAACATCACATTGTATACACTCTTCAATTCCTTTTTTCCGGCTCACATAAATAGCCATTTTTGCCTGCCCTACAATGAAGTTCAAGGGCTGTCATTTAAATTTTACAAATTGGGTATATTTGAAGCCAAAAATAAAATTATGTTTGCAAAAATGTCCCCTGATGATCTAAATAAATGTTCTAATAGCAAAAACAGGGGTGTAAGGAGAGAGCAGGAGAGAGAGGGAGAGAGAGAGAGAGGGAGAGAGAGATTTTAATTGACTTTGACTTCTAACATCTCACAACTGCAAATAAAAGAAAAGGAAAAAGGAAATCAGCTTACATACTCTTCAATAAGATTAAAGGTGAATTAAAAAAAATCATTCCACTTCCATCAATCACATCACAAAGAAAACATCCAAACCATGGAGCAGTGACAGAGAGTGAAAACTAAAAACACCTTGTTGGATACATGACTCCAGCAAATTACCTCACAATGAGCTGACAAGGAGAGCAAGACTGTCAGACATTAAAGAGCAAGAGACGGATTAATAAGACAAACAAAGGAAAAGGAAGATAAGGAAAGGGAGAGGATGTAAGGGGGAGAGGGAAGGGATTAGCTTCCAGGGCAGAGCATGGGCCCTCGGTAGACAGCTGATGGTTGTATTGATCTACCCCAGCACAAAGATTTCAGTGGTACAAAATACTGACAAAAATGTAGAGGAGAGGAGGAGAAAACCCAGGTGTGAGACAAGTGTGATGAGTAATTACATCAAGGCCTTTGTATTCTACAGGGCTGTGGCTAAAGTTGAAAAGCCAAGACATAAATAGTGACTTCAAAATGAACAGCAACTGAGGCTTTCTAGCATGTGAATGTGAATGGCCAATGCATTCCCTTGAAAAGGTGAGCACTAACGAAAATCATCTTTGTAAACAATCTCCAAACATCTATCCATGCATCCATTATCTGTGCCGCTTATCCTGCTTTATTCTAATGCAGTGCTTCCTCTGGAGAATGTTTGCATGAAAGAAAATTTCAACAATTCTATAAAACAAATTCATCAATTTATGAATGATATATATATATATATATATCAACACAGATACAGGGAAAAAGATTTTAATACATTGCAGTACAGGCCTGTTTCGTGCGTCTCGCACTCATCCGCTGCTAATGTTTTATTCACAAAGAATCATACAGTTTATGTTGTCCAGCATCACACCACTAATTTCGGTTAGACAGCAACCAATCAGATGGGGAAACATTCAAATTATAACAACCACTGTGGTAGGTACTTATGATGCAAAGCAACCAATGGAGGGGTAGAAAACATTACAACCAATGGGACTGGGGTTTGATTTGAAAAGCATTTAGGGGCCAGGGCACTGTTGAAATTAATTATTTATTGGGGTGGTGTTAGGGCGTAGTTGGAAGGACAGGCAGTTAAAACATTGGTTGCTGTGCATCATAAGTACCTACCCCATTAGTTGTTATAATTTGAATGTTTCCCCATCTGATTGGTTGCTGTGTAACCGAAATTAGGGGCGTAACGCTGGACAACGTAAACTGTATGATTCTTTGTGAATAAAACATTAGCAGCTGATGAGTGCAAGACGCACGAAACAGGCCTATGCTGCAATGTATTAAAATCTTTTTTTCCTGTATCCGTGTTTATACATATATATATATATATATATATATATATATATATATATATATATACACTTTTTTTATATTGAATAAATGAAAGTTTGCCATTAGTCTTTGTGAACATTGCCAACTGTTGGCCATTCCCAATGTCACATGAATGGTAATGGTAATGTATGTCACCATACATTTCAGACATAAAACATAGATACCTGATCAGTTATACTGTCTTTGGAAAAAAATTTAATTTCAAAGATGATGACATTAGTCATTATTGCTATGGCTGTGGTCACCAGCTGCAATGCTGTGGGCCAAATAGCCAGGCTCAGCTATAATAGCATGTTAACAGTGTCCTGTCTTCCTAGTGTTCACATATACATTTTGATTCATAGCAAAGGAGGATATCCTGTACAGATCACATATTAATACCAAGTGTGAATGGGCTCTGAGGGAAAAGGGGGGAGAGAGAGAGAAAAAAAAGTGGTAGAGAGGCATGAAGAAGAAAGAGGGAGAGAGAGGGGAGAGTTGAGGGAAAATGGGGGATGGAAGAAAGGACAGGGGGTTAGAGAAGATGGCGAGAGACTAAAATGTCCAAATATGGAGGAAGAGCAAAAGATGGAGAGATAGGTTGAAAAGGAAATTAGATAGAGAGAGATATGGATACAGAGCGAGGAGGACTAGGAGTGACAAGAATGTTAAACTTCCATGTGATCACTGGCATTTCAGCTAGGAAACTAACTGCTCTTGTAATCTGTTTCTCAATTTTCTCTAGTGTTTTGCAGGTGCCATAAAAAATAAAAAAAATGCCATAAAGTTAATGGAATACCACGCTAAAATGTTACATTTTGCCATATGTGCCCTAAGATACTTATCAACTCTAACAGGAAAACTGCAGGAACAGCATTTGGTGCCCTCATGGCATTAAAATAGTCCATTACAAACATGATCTCTCATCCAGCAAAAATTTTTTCCCCTTTTTCTCTCTTTAATAGACAACTGTTGTTCCACATGTAGGAAATGTGATCAGCATTCAGCCTTGAAGCTACACCATAAAATACACCATAAAATATTAAATATGCCAGGGCTTCAAGTAGAAATATGAAGTCGACTTATTTTTGGTGGCGCGATGTTCACATTTGCAGCGGCCTCACCCAGGTCAGTGTGGGAAGATGGCAGCATGAACTTACATTTTCGGCCGCCTCACCCAGTACCGACAAGGCAGTGTCTTTGTCCACGTCTGTCCACATCTTAATTTGATGGCTGGGAGAGCTGGTGCTGGATAGGCTGGGAGAGCTTGGTCTGCTACGTCCTGTGGGCCCAGGGACCACGGCCCTGTCTGGAGCTGCACCCGAAGAGGAAACACTGAGGGCGGTATGACAGGACACAGAAGCGGGGCAGGCTAAGCTAACTGTTAGCCCACGCAGATTGGCAGTTCCTATAACACCAAGAGTGGTCTGGGGCGGCCTCGCATAGCGTTGACTGTGTTTTTTGTGTCATTGTGTGTTGTGCAGAGAGGTGTGCCGAAGGGAGCGTTGGCGTTGAATCGGCTGAGGGATCCTGGTCTGCTGTGTCCGGTGGGCCCTGGGACCACAGCCCTGCCTGCAGCTGTGCCCGAGGAGGAAACACCAAGGGCAGTCTGACAGGACGCGGAAGTGGGGCAGGCTAAGCTAACTGCTTGCCCATACAGACCAGCAGTTATGACAGTCAACCTGACGCTCGTTCTCTTGGATAGTGATTATTATTTATTTTATTTTTTTTGTTTTTATGTTAATTGATATATGTGTTCTTGTAATTTTTAGATATGTGTTTTTGTCTTTGTGTTGCATTGCTGTGGGCTGGGAGAGATTTCATGTACACAAATACATGAAATGAAATGACAAAGCGTTCCTGATCCCTGATTTTTTTTTAATCATCATTTATTTCTGGGCAAACTGCCTATTATTAAAAGCACTTTTCCTCGGCATGCAAAATCATTTTTTGAATACACACAATCACTCTTTTTTAAAAACAAAAAAACTCACGAATGTTTAAATTATTATTATTATTATTATTGTTATTATCATTATTATTATCTATTATTATTATGCGATTAGTATCTTTTTTATCTACAAACTTGGAACCATTTTATAGTCTACAGTTGTCCCTTGTATTTTAAAGGTCAAAGGAAATACATTAGTTAATCTTCGTGTAGATGGTAATTTCATCATCATAATTTCATGTTTATGTTTCATAAAGATTATTCACATTAATATTTCTAATTGAAACCAACATCTTTCATGTCGTTGCATGGATAAATAAATGAACGGATTCCTTGACTAGACAGTGCAAAATTATATCAGAGTGAGGCCATAGTATATCATAGGCCGGTAATCACAGGTAAACAGTTAATGCATATTTTTTCTCCTAATCCAGTTAAAAAAATAATTTAAAAAAATGAAGGAATAGTCATAAAATTAGAGCAAAAAAAAATGTCCCACACTTCCAGCTTTTAGAAACTGCATAGTGGTTTTAAACATTTTATGCTGGAAAAAGTCCCTCTAACCTTTTACTTTAATCAGACCCTAATAACACAGGATTTCTATTATGTATAGAAAGATATAACAGTGTCCTGAAATCCCAATATAATGTACACTGCCAAGGTCATAGACTGCTTCTTTTTCATCTGTGGCCAGGTAGCACACAGGGAATACTTTGGTGATGGGTAGTTGTAGCAGCAGCAGATACTTTAGATAAGCACAGACAAGAAGAAATGCTGAAGGGGATGGTATCACTAGGCCTCCATGACAACAGAGACAAACTGACAATGCTACACTTTTATAGATTAGAAGTAGAGACAAATAAACTTACTCTATCAAACCCAGATATGTGTCATCTTCAGATCTACAGGTTTAAAGCAATGATGTTTTGGGCTTAGCCAGCTGGGTCATTTATGGGACATTTAATACACAGATATGTGTAAACATGTTTGGAGATATACAGCACAGTGTGGTTATGAAAATGAAGTATTTATAGGGATATTAATGTATGTTCCCAAGCTAAATATTCACTTTGGCTTTTCATATTTACAGGTTTTAATAGAGGATCCAAGCAGGTATGTACAGTAGATATCTATATGAATATGCATCATTTTCATCGGCCAGGTTTAAAGAAATTTGTGCAGGTAATCTTAATTCACGATTTAAATTTAAAATTAATTCAAAATTTAAAATTAATTTTATAAATGTCATAATTTCATTATAATTATGTTCTCCTCTTTCAATGTTGTATTCTGTAAATTGTGTAAACACAACACCCATTGCACGTTGTCCATCTTGGGAGAGAGATCCGTCCTCTGTTGCTCTCCCTGAGGTTTCTTCCTATATTTTCTCCCTGTTAAAGGTTTTTTTTTTTTAAGGGAGTTGTTCCTTATCCAATGCGAGGGTCTAAGGACAGGATGTCGTGTTGCTGTAAAGCCCCTTGAGGCAAATTTGTAATTTGTAATACTGGGCTATACAAATAAAACGGACTTGGTTTTACTTAACTTGCAAATTGGGCATTGTTTGCCACCGGGCAGCTGCACTGGACCAATTTGGGATGTAGCACCTTGCTTGATAGAACCATTACGCATTGGTAAATCGTGCAATAAACATATTTTTTAGGACTCATCTGGATAATACTGAATATCGGCTATGTACTGGCAGGATATAACCCAGCTACAGATTTGGGGTTCGGACAAGGATGAGAAGCTGTTAGGCAGTTATGGTGAATTTCTCTGGATTGGAGAGGAGCCTCTGTTGGCAGGGCTCTGGTGAGAACAGTAAGGTGGGTTGCTTAGACCATGCCAAGACAGAGGCAAGAACAAAGGCATGCAACATAAAACCACTCACTCACACACAAATGCAGACACACAGACACACCAAGAAAAATACCGAACATGCACATTAACACTTGCTTATAAAGGCAAACACACACAACTCTGTGGACCCTAATTCTTGAATGATGTGATGCTTCCTCTGCAACTGTTGTGAAGGCCCCCACTGGTACATAGTGTCTCTGAGGGATTAAAGTATCCTTTACTTAAGAGGCGGAAAGTTTCGGCTGTTGCCTTGAGTTCACACATGGAAAAAAAAAGAGAAATAGGGGAAGAGAAAGGGAGGGATAATGTCTGGAACTGTTATGGATAGGCAGATTAATGAAAAAATTGACATCCATGTGAGTGAATACACAGAGGTGAGGAAGCCAAAGAGATTCACTCATCACTCAAGTTCTCAAGTTCAAGTTCAATTTGCAGAGACAGAAATGGACAGAGGATGAGAGAGACACGCAGAGAGACTAACTACAGGGTACAGGTTAGTCACAGGGTTTGAGAAGGAGTTGGAAAGGGCTATGGAGGATTATGAGCAGGCTTTTGTGGCTTCAACTGTGGCACATCACACCATGACAGCTGCTGTACATTTGTTCCTCCATTGGTCCGTCCTTCCTCCATTACTTTTTCCTTCCCTCCATTCACTTTTATCACCCCTCCATCCTCCTCTTTTCATAGCCTAAATGTTCCTTATTTTCCACCTAAGTTTTCCTTACTTTCTCCTGCTGTTCTTCCTTTTTGTATTACTCATTTTCCTCTTTCCCTTGTGAAAACATTGTTTCTGTCTTGTTCCCACTCCCAACGTACAAAGACGCCATACTGCTGCGGAGAAAGTTGGTCTGCTGGCTACTGTGCAGGACCTGGAGCAGATACAACTTGTCAAAGGACACACTGAGACTCATGAGAAAGGAGGAGTGGATTGATCCTAAAAAGCTCTTTGGCTTATAGTGTGGACATAAGACATAGATATGCTCATCACGCTCTTTCACATAGAATAGAATAGAATAGAATAGAATAGAATAGAACAGAATAAAAAATACAATGGATTGCAATGAAAGGTTGAAAAGACAAGGTCTGTATAGGTGAGAGAGGGGAAAAGAAGGGAGAAGAGAAATCAAAATATCAATTTTAGAGATCAGTGCAGACTGGACTAGACATATAAGGACCATGAGACTTTCATTCATGACTTGTTTAGATAACAAAAAAGGGTGTCCATTAAAGCCCTTCTGGTCATATGGTCTGAACATGGCAGTGAACATATGGTGGAATCCATGACAGGGGGACTAGCACTACTTCCAGCTTATTCTAAATCTGTGAAACAATATCAGTCATGGTCTTCTTAGAGTGTTCATTATTTAAAACACATTTGAGTACATATTCATTGTTTAAATGTATCTATTTTTAACTAACAAATCACTTCATGGTCCTTTAAATAATTGCTGACAGTGCTGGTACAGTTAAGAAGTGAGAGCTAAGGTCTCCCACTCTTTTCAAGCACCCTTGAATTTGTAATTCTTGAACGGGCATACGGTTGCAGTCATGGTGCTCACCATAATTGTGCTGCATTATTTCCACTGCCAATTAGAAGATACAGCTGCTAGCAGCTGTTTGCAAATAAACCTCTTATAACTAGAGCCAGTTTTTTTTGTGTGTGTGTGTGTGTGTATGTATGTGTGTGTGTGTGTGTGTGTGTGTGTGTGTGTGTGTGTGTGTGTGTGTGTGTGTGTGTGTTTCAATACCAGCATCATTGACTGCATTGTTTACTGACCGTTATAATTTGGATAATGGATACATTAAAAAAACAAAAACAAAAAAAACAAAAACATCTGTTTCTTCAAACAGGCCTTTTTTTCTGCTGAATTGGGAGTTGCTTTTATCTTTAGCATCAGGCACAGGGACTCAAGGGGTCAGGATGCCCCTAAACCCATCATTAACTGGTCAGGATGCCCCTAAACCCATCATTAACTTCTCATTTCTCACCACAGAGGTGAAGGATTCAATTATGTAAGTCAATAACAGCTTGCTCTCCCTAGTTTTTTTTTTTGTTTTTGTTTTTTGCCTATGTCTGTTAATGTGAAAGTGGTATTTTTAAGTATTAACTGATCCCATATTTGCGGTTTTTTGGAAAGGTGTGTTTTTTTCAATTTGCTGTTGGCTTTAATTGGGTGTACCTGTGGCCATTGTCGTGGGCTTATTGCCTCATATTTCCACATATGATCTTTAGATACTTTGCTTCCACTGAAATGCCTGTACATGAAGTAACAACAAACCACACCGTTGTGGGAGAAAGTCAAAGCCTTGTGCAATTGGAAGCCTTAGGCTTGGAACTCTAAAGCGGACATAGCAATGAAGTCATGATGATCATAATAATAATGTTGGATTGTTTACACAGCCAATTAGGTGATCCAGCTGTCAGCAGGCGTGTTCGAGCTAAATGGAAACACTCATCAATTCAAACATTCTCATCTGTTTTTCATGTCTTCATAAAAGCTCATAGATATTAGTGAATGTGAACGTCCCTCTCCTAAAGATAGTATTTCTTCTTCTACTTTGTATGGACTAATGGTTACTACTACAGTGATAGCTGAGAAAAAAGAGAGACACAACAAGAGGGAGACAAAGAAAATAGTTTTTGATGGAATGTGGGTGGTGGAAAATGAGTGTTCAGCTTCAGCAGTTTTCACAGAGAACCCTATGACATCCATTCTGTGCAAAAATGTAAGTAAAATGTATTTATCTAGCACATTTCACAGACACAAGTCAGAAAGTGTTTCACAGTCAAATAAATAAAACAAGGATAAACAACAGATAAAAGTGATTCGCAGTCAATAAATAAAACAAAGATAAACAACATATAAAACACACCAGAGGAAACAGGGATAAACACAAATTAAGATATAAAATACCACATGCTACCTCAATGTCTGTCTGAACAGATGGGTTTTTAACAGCTTTGTAAAAGAGTCCACAGAGACCAGAGACCTCAGACTTACGAGGAGACTACTTCAAAGCTTAGGTGCTGCTGACTAGAAAGCATGATTTCCCCGAGTCTTAAAATGTGTCCGAGGGACACTTAAGCCCTATTCAGACTGCCAACCCAAATCCGATTTTGGCATATCAAGACTGAGTCCAGATGGATGTAGAAAGTCTGTACAGCAAAAAACCACATGAAATGTGATTTTTGCACATCAGATCTAAACTGCATTTGGAGATGGCTTGAAATGCGATTCCAATCAGATGCGTCTCAGTCCGGATGCTCTGGCCATCTGGTTTCAGAGCACTTCATAGTACCGAGACAGTTCTAGTTAAAGTTACTAATGACCAACTGCTGACTGCAGACAGTGGTGACTGCTCTATTTAAGTATTTTTAGACTTAAGTGCTGCCTTTGACACAGTTGATCATGGCATCCTCTTACATTGATTAGAGACTTGGGTTGGCATCTTTGCTTATTATGCTCTTACCTCATCTACAGAACTTTTTCTGTTGTTCTGGATAAAACTTCTTCCTCGATGGCTCAGTTGAGTTGTGGTGTCCATAAAGGCTCAGTTCTTGGCCCCCTTCTCTATGCTGCCCTTTGACCAGGTCATTCAAAATCATGATGTGTTTTGCCATTTTTATGCTGATGACACTCAGTTATACATACCACTAAAACCCACAGATCCTAGCACCCTAGCAAATCTTACAACTTGCCTCTCTCTCATTAAATCCTGGATGTCTGAAAATATTCTTAAATTTAATGATGATAAGTCTAAGGTCATTCTGTTTGGTCCCCCAAATTCCATCAACCCTTTTGACACTAATCTTGGTGGTCGATTAGGTGGTCTTAAGCAGGCTGCTAGGAATCTTGGGGAAATATTCAAAGCTAACCTCAGTTTTGATAATCAAATCAAACATGTTGTTCAGTCATTCTTTCTCCAGCTCAAGGCAATCAAGGTAATTTGGATGACACATTAAACTGAGGTCCTGACTGACTGTGGTAATTAAAGATCTCATGGTACTTTCGCAAAGAGAACGGGGGGGGGGGTGCCCCGCTGGCAAAAGTTTCAACCTGGCTCTCTCCATCTGGCCACCTAATCATCCCCCCATGTACTTGGCTAAAGGATTTCCTCCATCTCCATCCCAAGCTGATGTGTGGTGAGCATTTTGGTGCAAAATGTCTGCCATGCATCACCCAGGTGGGTGCTACACATTGGTGGTGGTTGAGATGAGTTTCCCCCACTTCACTGTGAAGTGCTTTGAGTATGAAGATAAAGTGCTATATAAACGTAATCCATTATTATTACTATCAGGATGGCCTGGCGGCCTGTGCAGGGTGTCTCCCCGCCTGCTGCCCAATGACTGCTGGAATAGGCTCCAGCATCCCCGTGACCCTGAGAGCAGGATAAGCAGTTAAGATAATGGATGGATTATTATTATTATTAGTGTTATTATTATTATTATTATTATTAATTCTTATCTCCAAAATTAGGTTATCTTTATCAATTGCCAATCTGCAAAAAGTTGTACATGCCTTTATCCATTCTCGGCATGACTATTGCAACTCACTTTACTTGGGTCTCAGCAAGGGCTCCCTCCACCATCTGCAGTTGGTACAAAATGCCGCTTTTCAGCTCATTACTGGGACAAAGAGGCATGTCCACATCATCCCAGTGCTTTCCTCCCTACACTTTCTCCCTGTTTATACACACACACACACACACACAAACACACACACACACACACACATATATATATACATATATATATATATATATAAATTTAATTATGTGGACCCCCCCCTTTTTTTTTGTTTCTTCTCCCTAATTGTATCAACTGTATCCAACCAATTGCCCCGCTCTTCCGAGCTGTCCTGGTCATTGCGCCACCCCCTCTGCTGATCCAGGGAGGGCTGCAGACTACCACATGCCTCCTTCCAGGCGTGATTCTAGGATCAGACCTTTAGGGGGGCTCAGCCCTTATGAGAATGACATGCATACAGTGCCTTGCAAAAGTGTTTAATCAACCACGTGCCCCAATCCCAAAAGTGAATAGAGTTATACTCTGTTGCTTCAATCTTTGAGTGGCAGTGATACAGTTCAAGCCATGTTTAGAATGTTATGAAGAGTCTGTTCTGAGACTTGGAAAATGCTATCAATACAAGTGCAGTACAAGCAACTTGATAGAGGTCAAACTGACTTGCCAGTGTGCAGACAACTGCATGTGTGTTACTGTGATTAAGAGTTAAGAGTTATCAATTTGTTCAGCTACTCTCTGCTGACCATTTTAGACCTGTTAATAAAAGCATTCCCTCTTATACATCAATTATGCAATTATGTGATTAGAAAGAGAACAACCAATCTGAGAAAACTTACTATAATGTTGAGCAAAAAAAAAACGAAAAACGAAAACATCACATGGTTTACAAAGGTAGAAAAAAAATATTGACTAAATGAACAAAATGTTTAAAAATTAATTTTCTCATGAACTACCAACATCAAAATAAAAGATAATGAGGGGTAAACAATAATTGAATAAATAAAGGATTGTTTTAACACTGGCTCAATTAACTCCAAAACCCAACCCATCTTACCCTAAAGTACAATGTAACTTACGAATTAAGCTGTGTTGCCTCACCTTGAGGGTGGCAAATCTATCAATCACTTTTTGGTAAGTAAGTGACTCAAGCATCTCCTTCTCAACTGACATCACAGCCAGGTGCTGGAGTCTATCAATCAATCAATCACGTTGCATTTTTATAGTGCTTTTCTAGCTGCAACAGCCACTAAAAGCGCTCTAGTCTCCTTTGCCCCATGGTTCTCCTCTCTCCCTCTTTGCACTGACAGTCACAAAAAATGTATTCAACTGGAAAAGGACATTGGCCTATACTCTGTTAATAAATAAACCAAAGGTAAAGGTCAGGTATTTAGACGCTTTTATCCAAAGCAACTAACAAAGACACAGATAAACAGTATTTGTGGTGTAAATAAATGTAAGAGGTTGGGGCGAATACACATTTAATAACAGTATATCAATACACTGCTTAGTGATGTGAATTCATTGTGGAGTCCACTGCAATGAATATGGGCAAAACAGCATCTGCCTTGGCATTATAAAGGGTCTTTCTTGACTACCTGTCCATTTTCTCACCTGGTTCCTCTCGCTCTCTCTCTCTCTCTCTCTCTCTGCTGACTCAATCCTGGGGTCTCCTTCTCTCCCTCTCGATCCTCCTCTCTCTCTCTTTGTGATGTCAACCAAAAGGCAAACGTAACATCCAGATAATTTATAATCTAATTAAAGCTAAATGGATTGCAACCATTGTTTTAGAACAGTGCTACATTTTTTTGTTTTGGTTTACTTTGTTTTGACTTTATGCTGTCTGACACAGTGCTTCTTGTTTTTTAACTGTGTTCTGTAAGGTGTCCTTGAGTGCTCTGAAAGGCGCTCACAAATAAAATGTATTATTATTATCATTTATTATTATACAATAAAGTTATTATCCATCCATCCATTATCTTAAACGCTTATTCTGCTCGTCGCTGGAGCCTATTCCATTATCTCTCTCTCACACACACACACGCACACACACACACACACACACATACACACACACACACACACACACACACAAGGGTGGCAAGGTGGCATAGTGGTTAGCATGGTCGCCTCACAACTAGAAAGTCCTAGGTTCGAGCCCCAGGGTAGTCCAATCTTGGGGTTCATCCTGGGTCGTCCTCTGTGTGGAGTTTTCCTGTTGTCCCCGTGTCTGCATGGGTTTCCTCCAGGTGCTCTGGTTTCCTCCCACAGATCAGGAAAATCAGCCATACTAAATAGTCCCGAGGTGTGTGTGCGTGTGCGTGCGTGCGTGCGTGCGTGTGTGTGTGTGAGAGCCCTATGGCGGCCTGCTCAGGGTGTCTTCCTGCCTGCCGCCCAATGACTGCTGGGATAGGCTCCAGTATGTTCAAGTATATCGGAATATATCCTAGTAGGCTACTGTTACTACAATGTTTTCTTGTTTTCTTTTCTGTGGATGCAAAAAATGTATGAATGTATATATTAGCTAATGTATTGTAAAAATGCCATGTTGTTCTTCAAATGTCAAAGCATGGAGTCTGTGGCCTAATTATTTTGACAACGAGTAGATAAAGTATTTATATTTGGTGCTTATGTTAATGTTTTGTGAGTAGCCTATAGCCTAGGTCTATGGCATCGTAGTTTGGTTTCATATGGCTGTTCTGTTGCATATGTGACAGCTGTTCTTTTGCATCCGTGATGTCCATGAATCAGAGCGTGATAACTCACGGTGTGCCGTAGGATGCAGCCACTGGGACCAGAGTGCTCCAATTTAATGTTTTCAAAATGATTAACCACTGACAGTGTGGTTCCTCTGTAGTGCAGATGGGCAATAACGTTGTTGACGCAAGTGTCAGACTGTTGCCTGTGTTGTTGAGTTGAATTAAATAAATGGGGAGACCCTCTTTGTTTTTGTATAGCCCTAATCAATATGTTTGTTTACAATAACTTAACTTAATAACCACATCACGTGCATACACTTTAATGGTGTGGCACAAATGGGGGCGAGGTAAAACTGAGATATACTCGCAGCTGAAGAGAAAATAATTAAGTCTTGTTGTGTATGGAGGTGCCAGGTAACAATAAAGAGTGAAGAAAGGGTTCAGTTTTTTTTCAGATATCCCTCTGCAAAAAGCAAGCATGCTCAAAGACAGCTCTGGGTTCAGTGTCTGAAAGGGAGGAGATCTGGGCTAGACCGACTGCCATTTGAAAAGATGGGGGTTGTATAGTGTCAGGAGTTGGGAAAATCTGGCGGCCTGGTCTTCATGATCAAATTTGCGCGAAGCATTTTGTGACAAATTAGTTTTACGTCTCATTTAATTTTCAAGATCAAATAAACAACTTATTTGAGGTTGGTGGCATTGAGTTAGCTAGGCTAACATTCCTTACTGTCGAGAATTGAGGCTGACAAGCTAACACTCTGTTATTACATTAACGTTAGTTGAAACAGAGACACTATGACTTTATAATCAGAGTCTGTGGTTTAAAAGTATTACAGCAGGTCAGTAAGTTAGTTTAGTTGATGTTGGTAATGCTAAAGGGTTGAAGATTGTGTTTAAGAATCATCTGCCGTATGTTCAGACTATTTTTTATAGTTACAGAACCGAAACCAGCTCTCTACATTCAGGACAAATCGCTTGATTAGGCCCAAAAATTCTTTCTTTCTGAACATCTGTTTAAACTGAGATTGTGTAGTAGCCTTATTTTAAGAGTGTAGTGTTGTTTTTTCTTTATCTGTTCAATTAAGAGAGGCCAAACACTGATCCAGACCACCCAGACTATGCTCTATCACTTTGCTTGGGACCAGAAGTATAAAGTACCAGCCCAGCAACATCTAGAAAGACATTCAAACAAGGTTGAATCAGTTCATCTGGATACAACGTTTATTGACAGATACGTTTAATCACTCAACTAAGTGACATCTTCGGTTGAAACTGGCTGCAGGTATCCCCACCCCTTATAAACGGTACAATACAGTGCCTAACAACTGAAACCAATGACCAGTTTCATATGCAAATATGGGTGTGACCATTGGGCATGTTTACTATTCACAGAGGATTAGGGATTGTTGAAATCACATCATTGTAAGATGGCGACAGATGTATAATGATGGAAACCAATGACCAGTCTGGCATACCTGGTCGGGTCCTCTGGGAATGCGCCGACCAGTTGGCTGAGGTCTTCATAACTATATTTAACCTCTCACTGTCCAAATCTATAGTCCTGACATGCTTTAAGACCACCTCTATCATTCCTGTCCCCAAGAAATCAACACCCACATGTCTGAATGACTGCCGACCCATAGCACTCACCCCCTTTGCCAATGAAGTGCTTTGAGAGAGTGGTTCTGGCTCACATCAAAAACACTATCCCCCCCACATTCGACCCACATCTGTTCACTTACTATCCCAAAAGCTCTATGGAGGATGCCATTGCCACTGCTCTGCACTTTGCTCTGACCCACCTTGAACTTAACAACACATACATCTGGATGTTGTTCATCTCTTAGTTACACTAATACTGTTCATGTGAAGCACACATTTAGAGTTGGTCTTGTTGATTTTTTTTGGAAATAAAACACTCGTGTGGGGCGCTGGTAGACAAGGGAGGAAAAACTAGTCAACACGCCCACCAATGACCAGCGGGGCTTTGCCGTGAGGAGATACTATCTGCAGTGGGAAACAAAATCCCAAAAAGTAAAGCAAGTAGAGTCAAACAGAGTAGAGTCGACTTGAGCCAGTACCATGCAGTGGAAAAGGGGCATAAGTGTTCTGCAGGGCAACTAGGAATACTTCTACTATACACCTTCCGCACACACTTCACATCTGTGCAAGAGAGCTTGTATGCTCCATACATGCTGCCTTCAACAGCAACCAGAAGAGCAGCAATGTGGCTGCAGGCTTCTCCTAACCCTGACTCACATGTGCAATGACTAGTTACAACATAACCCTGTTTACTGTCTAAACAAAGCCAGGGGTGGTAAGGCGGGTAAGTTACTCGCTGCCCAGGGCTGGATGAATGTAACAGTGCCATCTGTTAAGATGCTATTCTGCTTTATATTGTTCACATGGCCAGAGATATAATAATTTTATGCATCCAGTGACTGCACATAATCCCTCTCCAGTAAAGGGCCCTGGAGAGTTTATGAGGTAATTATAAATATAGTAGATAGGAGGCACTTAACAGGGTCACTGTACCACCCAGTGCTTAGATTGTAGGGGTCATTAAGATTAACGATATTACAACCATAATTGAGCTTCAATTTTTGTAAATATTGGTCATAATCTGTTACACTTGTACTGACAACATAACTGGACAACTGAAATGCCTGTCCACTCATTGCCAATCACATAACCCTCTCTCTCTTTAACTGTGGTCCTGTCCTCTGGTTTGTCTATCAGCCTGTCACATCATGTTCTTTCTCTTGTCTCCTGTTTTATCTTTGCCCAGCTTCTCACTCGTCCTTTGGATATTTTCTCTTTTGACTGCCTCTCTCCTTCCCTTTTCTCTTTCTCTCCTGGATTGAATCTATTTCACTTTTCCTTACAGCATTTAATGCACTGTTAAATGAAATGACACTGATTTGTAATTGATCAAATTAATTTAACATCTTGCAGCAACGTTTTTTTTTTTTAATTTTTTCATGATTTTATTTCAAAGTGTATACATCTCATTCATCTAAAATGCATGTTTGATGCTTTCACATCTCATTAATAGCGCCACTTTCACTAATGTTGGTTGGAGACCTAATTTACCTGTTGGGACCTTGAGTTTACCCAAAACTAGCAGTTAATCCAACCGGTGGTGAGAGTTGTTGGTAGTGCTGACTAATAAATCCTATTTTCATCATCATCGAGATATGAACATGCACAATATACACATCACAAAGGACTGCCCGAAATAAGAAAAATCATTTAATTTACATGTCCCAACCACTCACTCAGCATGTGAACATTTGACCTATCAGATGGAGCTAAGTCATCAGTTGCACCAGCAGACAGTAACTTCGAGCTTTACCTAGTTCATACATAAATCGGCACCAAGTTCGAGTTTACGAACAGCTAAAAGTTATACCCTTGTACCAAATATGTATGCTCTGCTGCTTATTGTGTTTTATTGTTGATTGCACTAATGTTATTTACTGCTTTGTTTTATCGTATTTGATGTAAGGTGACCTTGAGTGAAAGGTGCCTTTAAATAAAATGTTTATTATTATTATTATTATTATCATAACGGCAGCAAGGTAGTGCAGTGGTTAGCACAGTCACCTTACAGCAAAAAGGTCCTGGGTTTGAGCCCCGAGGTAGTCCAACCTTGGGGGGTCGTCCCAGGTCATGCTCTGTGTGGAGTTTGCATGTTCTCCCCGTGTCTGTGTGGGTTTCCTCCGGGGCTCCGGTTTCCTCCCACAGTCCAAAGACATGTAAGTCAGGTGAATTGGCCGTACTAAATTGTCCCTAGGTGTGTGTGTGTGTGTGTGTGTGTGTGTGTGTGTGTGTGTGTGTGTGTGTGTGTGTGTGTGTGTGTGTGTGTGTTGGCCCTATGTGATGGCGGTGGCCTGTCCAGGGTGTCTCCCCGCCTGCCACCCAATGACTGCTGGGATAGGCTCCAGCATCCTCGTGACCCTGACAGCAGAATAAGCGCTTCAGATAATGGATGGATGGATGGATGGACATCATTATATCATAGACTTAAGCTATATTTTAAAACTTACACCTAATAGCAAGTAGCTGCAACATCCGCCATAAAGAGCTGTTAATATGGCTTTGCGGTTTGGGAAAGCAGAAAACCTGCGTCCGGGTAGTGTAGCAGTCTATTCTGTTGCCTACCAACATGGGGATCGCCTGTTCGAATCCCCATGTCACCTCACCAGGTGGAAAGCAAACAGCATATTCAATCAATGGCTTCCTGTGAGAATAAAACCTATCAGAGGAGCCCCTCAGGGTAAACTTAACTTTTTCCAGTTTAAGTAGAAACAAAATATCCTGTAGCCAGGCTTTACTAGAGGGTGGCTGAGAGGATTCCCAAAGAAGAATGATTTTTTCTACAGGTGATTAAAGAGGCAAAGGTAATAACACTACATTGAATAGCCATCATAGTACTTTCGTCTGGGGGTCTACCAAAGACTGCGAGGGGATGGATAGATTCTCAACTTCTTTTTTTTACCCCCCCCCCTTTTTTTCCAAACCTAGTTGTATCCGGCCAATTACCTCACTCTTTCCGAGCTGTCCCGGTCACTGCTCCACACCCTCTGCCAATCCCGGGAGGGCTGCAGACTACCACATGCCTCCTCCGATACATGTGGAGTTGGCAGTTGCTTCTTTTTTCACCTGACAGTGAGGAGTTTCACCAGGGGGACGTAGCGCGTGGGAGGACAACGCTATTCCCCCAGCCCCCCCCCCTCCTAACAGGCACCTCAACCAACCAGAGGAGGCGTTAGTGTAGTGACCTGGACACACCCACAACCAACTTCCCACCTGCAGACACGGCCAATTGTGTATGTAGGAATGCCTGACCAAGCCGGTGGTAACACGGGGATTCAAACCGGCGATCCCCATGATTGTAGGCTATGGAATAGACTGCTACAGTACCCGGACGTCCAATTCTCAACTTCAAAATTTCTGAAGTCGTGTTAAAAATGAATGCCAGAAGCCAGTTAATTTAGGCCATAACCAAAACATATAATAAATCAAGGGGCTTGGGAGCATCTCTCACAATTTTCATCCACTTTGCAGGGTAAAGTTTGGTGAGTTTAGCCTTACTATAATGGAGTCTGTGAACTATTTTGAACTGTAGGAGGCTGGGCTTATCACAGCTAGAGGATGGGGTTGATGACTTCCAGAGCCTTTTTCGAGAAATCATCCAAAAAAAGATGTCTACAGTTGTTTTCCCCTACAAATTCTAATTTTCTTAATGACTAACTCATCCACCAGGGATAAAAGGTCATAGAAATAGGAGACATAACCTTTGGATAAGGGTCCTGCTTTGAGTAATAAGTCTATGCTACTGGGAGGGAGGATTTGAGGGAAGGGGAGGGGGTGAGTTTTACCTAAGTTTTGTAGCTGAACGTATCTGAAAAAACCCAGAACGATCTAAATTAAAAGCTGCATGCGGTTGATTGAAACTGGCAAATAGACCATCTAGATACAAGTCCCCCAGGCAATGGAGACCCCTCTTTTCTAGCAAGGAATACCAAGGATGTAGTGTCTTGGCTGGCATAACAAGTCTCATTTCTCTTAATGCTGTTTGGTCCAGTCAAACAACAGAGCCCTACGTCAGCCTCACTGCACGCTTCTCGGATCAAGACTTTGAGCTGAAAACACGATGGCTACAGACAGCCTATTTCCCCGGAGAAACACAGGCGCAAACATTGCGTGTGCACCACGTAATATGCACACCTCAATATTTGTTTATATATCGCAAGTCTTATCGCCATCGCAATATTGAACAATGTTATCGTACATCGCAGATTTTCCTCATATCGTGCAGACGCAGTTGTTGGATAGATTTGGTTTATCAAAGACACCAGCAAAGCAACACAGTACATAAAATAAGCACAGCAGAAACATCAGGTAGGTCAGACCACCGTGTTTAACTATATATTGTAAGGTGCATGGATAAGTAGACACGTTGGCCCTTGACTAACGGGTCGGACCCTTTAGTCGACTGGTTAACGTTGTCGCTTGCAGTGTGGGAGACACGGGTTCGCATCCCGGCCGTGGCGACGATCTCCCGGACTGCCCCCCGAATTCGCTACAGTATCTTTAAAAGTTGAGAATGACAACAGAAATAAACAAATTTGCCGATTTCATATATCGCCGCAATTCAAATCAACCACCAGTTGTCTCCCCGGAAGGGACTGTTGTTGTTAGCGCGACATCGTGGTGATTCGGTCTATAAGTGAATAAATAAACCAAGTGAAATGGGGTAATAGTGTTTCAGCCCCATTTGGGGTTAGCAATGGTGTCAGACAAGGGGGAATTCTGTCTCCGGTTCTCTACAATTTATATATTGATGATTTGTCCAAGCAGCTGAAAGCCTGTAACACTGGGTGCATGACTGGCAATACTTTGGTGAACCATATTATGTATGCAGATGACCTTGTCATTCTTAGTCCCTGTAGCGCTGGTCTCCAGCAGCTCCTTGATATACGTATGTTCTGTGTATGGAGTGGAGCGTGATATCAAATACAATGCTAGTAAGAGTGTTGTCATGATCTGCAGAACCAAAGAGGTCAATCATCTAAAATTTCCTGATTTTAAATTGTCTGATAATAATCTGGTGGTGTGTAATAAGGTGAAATATCTTGGGCACTATATTACTGAACAAATGACAGATGATGATGATATTTATAGGCAATGCCGCATGATGTATGTACTAGCAAACACTCTGTCATGCAAATTTGGTATGTGTTCAGTTTGTGTGAAGATGTCTCTGTTAAGAGCATATTGTACAACACTCTATACTGCACACCTGTGGTCAAACTATAAAAAAGCAAGCTTACAGAGGCTTCTAGTGGCTTATAATGATGCCATGAGAATACTGCTAAAAAGACCTAGATGGTGTAGTGCAAGTGAAATGTTTGTGGCTGCAGGAGTCAGTACCTTTCAGGCTCTTCTAAGATGTATACATTTATTTGCCGGCTTAATGACTCTGATAATGTAATCATCAACAGTTTGATTAATATAAGATTCAGTGCCACACGCTACCAATCCCGGCAGTGGGACCACTCGTATAGCTGCCTTCTTTTAATACACTGACTTGTTCCATTTATGCAATTTTATTATGTTACTCTGTATATTGTCTAAAGTTTTTATTTTACCTATTTGTCTTCGTCTGTTATGGACCCTGAGTCTGCAATAAAGTTTTGAATTGAATTGAATTGAAATAAGACTGCTCAGCTGCCTCTCCGCTGTTGGGGTTTCGGCCATCGTCCAGTTCAGCACCACGGACAGCGCCATGCCACAGCGCCATGCCGCTGCGCCGCTGCACTGAACCAGACATGAGAAGGAACCTGTTGCAGAGGAACCCTCACTAAACAAGAGGCATGTTGCTTATGCAAAGAAATAAATCTATTTAAACGAGAGATTTGCTTGCCACAAAACAATTCTGCGAACTGAGAAGGAATGAAATTATTAAGCTTTGTTAGTGGAATATTTAAGAAGAAGCTAAAGACCAAGCTCTTTCTCGAACACCTCCACACCTGGTGGCATTAAACAAGAAAAAGAAAATCGATTCTGTGCACCTTTCGATCAATCAATCAACATGCATTTTTATAGCGCCTTTCTAGCTACAACAGCCACTCAAAGCATCTTTGTTTTGAGCGGCTGTTGAACTGCCTGTTGATACCTGTGTCCTATCGGACTTGGGCCTAGTTTTTTTGGGGTTTTTTTTTACACTTGCATTGTCGCCTCCTGACTAGATCCTTGCTTGTGTTGTATTAACTCTCAGATGTACGTCGCTTTGAATAAAAGTGTCTGCTAAATGAAATTGTAAACTGGAATGTCCTTCAAAAAGTGAAAACTAATGGCTTTCTATTGTGATTTTTCTTATGTTATGTTAAAAAAATCATTGTGACCCCCTAATAAAATGTAATGCCTGTCCATGGATTTGTTTCTCTCTGACAGAAATGAAGATAGGGGGAAAAGGACAATTCCCAGTCCATCTGACTGTCAAAGAAAGAGTGTACAGAGCACTTGCAGCACTCTTTGAGGACTTCACAAAAGGCCTGAATACTCAACATTATAAGAACTTAAGGAGAATATGTGATGAAGATGTAGTCCAAAACATTGATTTTGAGGAAAACTATCTCTGCAAATATGGCAATGAGATACAGACAAGCTGTTCACTTCAGGAACTCCCACCAACAGGCCACACTTAATTTGAGTGTGGCCTATGCAAAGGGGGGGAGGGGTATGACTTCACTTTGTTCTGTCAGCTGTTCTGTGAGGCATGACTCACCTGCAATCTGAGCCCATATTAATAAAACACTTACTTTCATCAAGGATCGCCATCCATGTGCTAAAAACCATTCACTTTTTGAGTGATGGACCTACAACTCAATACTGATCCCAAAAATAAATTCTACCTTTCTACAGTTTCCTTCCAAATGGACTTCCAAAATTTTACCTGACATTTCTTGGAAACTGGGCATGGAGTTGGAACTGGAGCTGCAGTGAAGATAAGAGCAGATGAGAAGGTAGCAAGGGGTGAGGATATCCCAAGTGGAAAGCGGCTGCCTGAAACACTTTCAAAAGAGCAATCGGCCACCAAGCTCCTCTTCATTTCAGATGATGAAAAAGAGAAAACGAAGATCCCCTTGCCTGATAATCTCAAATCTATCAAAGGCACAATGAAAATACACCAGGTAAATGATTTGAAACATTTCACATTTAATATTTATAACAAAGTAAGATTAATGATTTCAGTACACGATAGCAACACCATATTGAATTATCATTCCCATAAAGTTTTAGATTGTCCAACATGTGCTTTATCCTTACTTTTGGACTGTGATATACATTTCAGAGTGTACTCAATGGTCCAGGAAAGATCAAATGGAGAATCCTTAGCTGCTTCTGCCAAGCCCCACAACACTGCAGCTGCTCCAGCCCAATGGAGGTGACTCTGTCATAACATGCAGTCCTGAGACAATCAACCTGCAGCACAACAACACAAGGAACCACACTGGTCTGTGACTTCCATGACGATTTAAATGAGGAACTTACGGGGGAATGGTGTGTTGCTGAGTACGATAATGCCCCCTACCCTGGCATTGTACATGATGTTGATGCAGAGCATGGGGCTCTTGTTAAGAACATGAGTTGTATTGGTTCAAACCGAATTGTTTTCTCCCTTGTCTGTGTTTATGTAAATGGGGTCGTTGTATACATGTTGTATATTTATTTGTACTTCATGTCATTTTGGAGGATGTTCGGGGGGTTGGAGACATTCTAGGGAGCAGGGAAGGGATGGGGATAATACTGGATTTATTTCATATGTTGATTCTATGAATTTTAAAATGCAAAATCCAATAAATATAAGTTAAAAAATATTATTTTGACTGGTTAGGGATCATATGATATGGTACCGACAGCAGAATGTACTCGGATGCATTCCTGAGCCACATCCTGTGACAAAAAGGCATGTTGAGCTTATTAGACATATTTGGAAAAATATTTTCTTTCTTATTTAGCAATAAAGAAAGAATAGAGTAGACTAATGACTGACGTAAAAATACAATGTTTATGATTATCATCACACACACACACACACACACACACACACACACACACATACACACAAAGGTAAAGTATTTCGTACATATTCTGTACTGCCACTGGGGCTAGTTTTTACATTCACATTCCAAAATGCAGATTTTTTTTCTAAGAATATTTAAAAATATAAATGATGACATATAGTGCAAATTCTTCTATGAACATTATGAATACAACTGTAAATAATGTATGATGTTTAATTTCTAAATAATTCTGATATGTAATAATGTGATGGGAATGATATTTAGTACGTTATGGGTAAATGGCAAACATATTGAACTCCTACATAGAAAAAAGATCTGCCGTAATCATGTCTTGCAACTAAACAAATAGGATAAAAAAAATTAATAAAAATAAAAATATGGACTTAAGAATGGTATTTCAAGAGGTTTCAATTTTGAAAATGTTGCACAGCCAAAAGTGTCTGTAACTGCAGAATCACCTATAAACAACTGTTGCAAGAAAAACAAATCTTAAAATACATTGGGTAGGCTTATTGATAAGTACCACTTGGTGCTGCTAATTTAATTATGCTATGATGTACTGCTGGTGGCAGATCTGTGACATCACCATCACTGGTATCATTTCACGACAGGTGTTTCTAACAACATCTGGTGACTTCTACATATTATTACTTCTCAACTAATCAACTAGAGAGTAAGAAGAACATATCTTAAACCTGGCTCATATCTGAGCCTTCAAACCTTGTGTTGGAGATTCAAACAGGACCAGGGAAACAGAAAACCAGAGATGTGCAAAGTAAGAGATAAGGGCTAACACAAATCAAAGCACAGAACATCGAGGCTGAATATAACACTACTCAATTGTAACATTTATAAGGCAACGTTTCCCTGAATAATGTAACAGCCTTTATCCTATCCTCTTACAGGCCACCTCTTAACATTCTTAAAAGAGAAGCTTTTCAATTAACTCGGACTTGGTGGCAGCAATGTGTATGCTAATGTGTGAGCGTCTGTGTGTGTATGGTGTGCCTGTGTGTCTGAGCAAGGAAATAATGAAAAGAAAGCAAAATAAAGTAAGACAGAGATAGCGAGAAACAGACAAGAGCAAGACGGAAAACAAAGGGGGACATTAGAGAGAAAGGCAAAAGAAAGAAATGAGCTCAGAATTGTGTTCTATTCAACAACTTCTCTGACGATTTCGCAGGTTTTAATGCTACCTCTCACCACTTTCTTGAAATAGTAAAACCAATTCCACAAAGCAAAGTTTATAAAACATTTTTTTTTCTTTTCCTTTAACATTTTTTTTTGGGATGAAAACATATTGATATTGACCTAGGATGATAGAAAAAACAGGATGCATCACATAGCCATTTTGAGGGAGAAAATCTATGCTTTCTCTTTTGTCCAGGCGAAGACACATTTCGATCAGCCCCCTCGAAACTTGCCTACTCAATATGGGGTTGTGGCAAACCACAGATGGGGTTTTCCAGCACAGAGACTTGAACGACTAGGGTCAAACAATTAGGCTTACTCAAGATAGTTATGACTGCACCCCACTCTGCCACGGGGGGTACCAAAGTCACTGAGCCTCATGTGATGCAGGTGACACATGTGGGAGCCAGAGCATTATATCATATACTATATGAGTCAAGTAGAAAGGCGGCATGCTGATGTTGCCTAACTAAACTCTCTGGGTAGTCTTGTGAGGTGCTGGGGCAAAGTGTTCTACTACAACACCGCCACATTCAATATAACCCACACCACCATTACTGTCTTCTTCATGCGTATACTTTTTATCATTTTTCAAAATGTGAGAAGGCTAAGACATAATAAAAACCAGTGCTTACTTATGATATAGTATTCCAAAATGAAGGAGTTAAAGTATTCAGACTTCCAAAACAGAATGCATGCTGGCACATACGCAAATGACAAGTTTATCTATGAGAAATGTTCAAGCAAGTGATGAACAAAGAGACCCAGTGTGTTATGTTCACAGTGTGTTGTATGTGGAAGCACCCAAAGCAAACAGCCCACCAGTTTGCAAGCAGTTTATAGACCTCCCCATCTCCAGTGGTCCACACATCAATTGGTTGGTTGCGTCATGGTTGATGGGTGCTTCAATCAAGCATGCCTAGCTGCCTTGTAATCATCCTGTGCTCTCCAGCACTGTGGGGTGACATAGTACATAACAATGAACAAGAGTTCGTATTGCCGACTGAAACGGGTGTCCAGGAACAGGGCTGTTGTCAGAGTTGAATTGTTCAGCGATTCTGGCGTGTATACCCAGTGCTAGAACAGAATAAATGTTAACTTCACGGAGGAATAAATACACAGTGGAGCGTCAGTTCTGTTCTTACTGGGATCAAACGTAGAAAGAGGGAACTTTATTAACAGATGTACTATTATATATGCACTGACCACGTCAATCTCAGCGCATTTCATTGGCTGTTGTCATTGTCCGTCACATAGTACCCATATGTACTCATGAAGTTTGCCTGTGTTAATACAAAAATAAAGATTTACTTCTACAATTGAGACACATTTCACATACAGTGCTGCTTGAAAGTTTGTGAACCCTCCAGACATGGTCACTGTCTTTGTAAAAAACATTAAAATAAGCTTATTACACATACATCCAAATCCCAATTTGTAAAGCACACCTTCCAAATAATGGACACACACACAAAAAGAGATATATTTTCATTATTTAATTCAACAAAGGTGGTTTATTTCACAAAAACTGAAAATGTAACATGTGCAAAAGTATGTGAACCCTTGTATAAGTAGCTTGTGGCTCCTCCTTTTGCAGCCATTACTTCAATCAAACGTCTTCTGTAACCACTAACCAGTCTCTCGCATCTGCTTATGGGGATTTTTGCCCAATCCTCCTTGCAGAACTCAGCTAGTTGAGAGAGGTTGGAGGGACATCTGGTATGTACCAACTTCTTCAGGTCTCGCCACAACATTTCAATACGGATTAAGGTCCGGACTTTGACTGGGCCAATCCAGAGTACGAATCCTCTTTCTCTGAAGCCATTCCTTTGTAGTTTTGCTGGAATGCTTTGGGTCATTGTCTTGTTGCATAATCAATTTTCGTCCCAGCTTCAACTCCCTGACTGATGGCAGGAGATTCTGGTCAAGAATTTGTTGATATGCTGGAGAATTCATGGTTCCTTGGATAATATGGAGTCTTCCAGGTCCAGAAGCAGAAAAGCAGCCCCAGACATTCACATTTCCACCACCATGCTTCACTGTTGGGAGGGGGTTCTTTTCTTCATATGCAGTGTTGGCTTTTCTCCAAACTTGTTGGTTTTGATTATGACCAAGTAATTCTATTTTGTACTCGTCTGTCCAGAGAATGGACTTCCAGAAGGCCTCTGGTTTGTCCAAGTGCTCTCTGGCAAAGTTGAAACAGGCAGCTTTGTTCTTTTTTGAGAGCAGAGGCTTCCTTCTAGCAACCCTCCCATGAATGTCATGGCTATTCAATTTTCGTCTGATTGTAGACGCATGCACATGTGTCCCAGATGCTACCAGAGAGGTCTGCAACTCTCTAGAGGTGATGTGTGGGTTGGCCTTTACCTGATTTATTATTTTTCTGGTGCTTCTGGGTGATATTTTTGATGGGCGTCCACTTCTAGGCAGAGTTGCTGTCATGTTGAAGGCCCTACATTTGTAAATTATTTGTCTTACAGTGGATGGATGGAGCTGGAATCTTTTGGAGATGGTCTTATAGCCCTCCCCAGACTGATGGGCTGTCACTACCTTCTTCTTCATGTCCTCGGATATCTCCTTTGCTCTCAGCATTGTTGATTTGTATGGGACCACAGTGGTTTGGTTGGTTTTCTCTGTCTTTTAATTAGTGCAGGCCAAACCCTTTCCCAAGGATGTCTCATTTCATTGGTCTGCTTAAATGATTAATTAAGCACCCAAATGTGTTTCACCTCAGTCTGTTACCTGCTTGACTTAACCAATGCAGCTGGGGGTTCACTTACTTTTGACATACACTAATTCCATGTTTCATGTAGTTTTTGGGCTACTTAAACAAGTCCTACTAAACAAGTACATGCAATTGATAAACATATATCTGACATTTCAAACATAAAAACTGGTGATGATAGAATAAGAAAACCATGGTAAAACAACAGAAAAATCTAAACTGCTCAAGGGGTTCACATACTTTCAAGCAGCACTGTATGTCAACACCCCCACTTGCTCTCATATTGTTCATCTTCTTAACTCAAAACATCATAAGGTTTCCTACCTTGCATCATGTAACCTTTCACTTACATGGTTACTCTCCAAACATGAACTTTGCAAACTTAATCAACTTAAGTTTTGTTGCGGGTTTCGTCATCACTTCTCTTACCATCTGGTCTGTTGGGCAATACTCCAGACTTATTTTTCCATCATTCACAGTTGACCTTACAAAGTGATACTTTATGTCAACGTGCTTACATCTCTGTCTGCTTACAGGATTCCTTGCCAATGCTACTGCACCTTGGTTATCCTCATAGACTTAGGTGGTGCGTACGGACGCCTGTCAATACCTTCTAGTAGCTGTACTAGGTACATACACTCTTGTGTAGCTGCAGCCAACGCCATATACTCTGCCTCACAAGTGGACAGTGCAACAGTAGGCTGCTTTTTGGTTTACCATGAAACCAAAGGATCATTTTCATTAAGGCTTATTCAATAACCAGTTGTGCTGCGTCTGTCAGTTACATCAGCCGCCCAATCTGCATCACTGTATGCTTGTAGCCACAGTTTCTCATTGTCACATTTCCTGTAACACAACTCTTTGTCAATTGTGCCTTTTTGGATATCTCAGTACATGTTTTACAGTAATCCATTGCTCTTCTGTTGGCTCAGTAAAGTACTGTGACAGTTTACTTACTAAAAAACTTAGATTGGGTCTCGTACATGTAGTCAGATAGATTAGGCTACCTATTATCTCTCTGTATTTTCTGCCATCACTCAACATTTCTGCATCATTAGTGTAGTTCAAATTTTGTTCACAGGGTGTTGCTCTAGGTTTACAATCTTGCATGTCAAACCTTTCTAGCATTTTTTCCACATACTTCTTCTGTGACATTGTCACACGTTTATCACACTGGTCAAAATCGATACCAAGAAAATGTTTCAATTTACCCACGTCTTTCATCTTGAATTTTGCTGTGAGCATCTCCTTTAAAATCTTCAGTGCATTTTCATCACTGGCAGCAAGAATCAAGTCATCAGCCCATATTATAATTATCACTTTCTCATTTTCTGTTTCCTTTGTGTAAACACAATGATCAGCTGTATTTTTCAAAAACACATTTTTGCTCAGATACTCATGCAACATTTTGTTCTAGTTCCTGCCTGACTGTTTTAACACATATAGTGACTTTTCTAGCTTATACATCAACTTTTCATTTGTACTAGATTTCACCTCGTAACCCTCTGGTTGTTCCATGAAAATCTCGCAATCTATTGGTGCACGTAGGTAGGCAGTTTTGACATCCATCTGATGTAAAATCAGGTTTTCCTGCACTGCTTTTTGCATCAACACTCTGATAGTGGTCAAGTTAGCAGTAGGAGAAAATGTCTCCTCGTAGTCTACACCCATCTTTTGACTGTATCCCTTAGCTACATACCGTGCCAGATCCATCAACATCGTTCTTAATTGCATAGACCCATCTACCCCCCACTGCATTATTACCCTCAGGTAAGTTGGTCAGGGTAAATGTGTCATTTTCTCTGAGCGATTGCATTTCATCATCCATTGCATTAATCCATTCCTTTGAGTTAGTTGAGGTTACCACTTCCCTGAATGTTAGGGGTACATTACACATCAGTCTGTAACAGTAATCTATGTCCGTTAGTACCTGATCATCACTCTTCTCATCAGATACATATTCACTTAAATAACCTGGTTTCTTCCTCACTCTAGGAGGGTATTGTGTAGGCTCATGGCTGGGCTCGCCCATCTGTGTTTGGCTGTTCACCTCAGACCTAGTTACTGGGACCTGGCTCTGAGTATGACCTGGACTCACATCAGTATTTTGCCTGGTCTTTCTAGCCCTATTCTGCACCTCGAAGTCATCGTCTTCAGGCATCATGTCAGTCTGTGTCTGCTGCTCTGCAATCGTTTTTGTCACAAACTTAACCAGTCTGTGCTTCTGCACTTTCCCATTGTCAGGATAATAGACCATGTAGGCTGGGCTATTCTTGTCGTACCCGACAAAGAGTCCTTTCTCACACATCGAGTCTAGTTTTTCTTGTCATGCTTATAGGCATAACACACTGACCCAAACTTTTGCATCCCAGAAATGTTAGGTCGTTTTCCTGTCAACATTAAGTAAGGTGTCTGTTTTGGGCGATTGCAAAAGCATCTGTTCCACACTACAGCTGCTGTCTGCACTGCATAGGTCCATAACACTTTTGGCAACTTGCTCTCTATTAGCATACACCTCGCCATGTCAAACAGGGTTCGCCAGTTTCGCTCAGCTGTACCATTCAGTTGTGGTGAGTATGGTGCTGAGGTCTCACGCCTAATTGCATTTCTGCTGAGTATTGCCTGGTAATTCTTTCCCATGAATTCTGTACCATTGTCAGATCTGATACATTTAATTTTCCCATATGGGGCTGTGTCAGCAAGAAACTTCTCTGTTGCTTGCACCGTGTCATTCCTATTTTTTTTTAGAAAGTACACGAACACTGCACTGGAATAATCATCAGTGTATGATAATGCAAACCTATACCCGTCTCTGGACTCTGGGTCCCGCTAGATCTGTGTGCACCAACTCTAGACCTGCTTTGGCTCTAACATCAGGCTCGCTGTTCCTAGTTCGGATATATTTTCCCTGAGTGCACATTTCGCAATGTAGGGTAGGTTTGTCTACTTTGCCCTTGATTGTCATACCATCAACAACATTTTGTAATTACTGGGATCAAACGTAGAAAGAGGGAACTTTATTGACAGATGCACTGTTATGTACGCACAGACCACATATCAATCTCAGCGCATTTCATTCGCTGTTGTCCTTGTCCATCACACAGTACCCGTATGTACTCATGAAGTTTGCCTGTGTTAATACAAAAATAAAGATTTACTTCTACAATTGAGAGCACACATTTCATATATGTCAACAAGGGTCGTCGATGTTTTGTTTTTGTTTTATTCTTACAAATGTTATTTCGTTGTTTTGAGTGCACTGCCTGCCTCAACGCATGACACGGGAGGAGAGAGCTGTAACTCTCAGAGAACTACAGGTCAAAAAAATTCCCTTTGCTGCCCCGAGTCTTACACACATGGGAGGTTTGTTCCTTAGGGTGATCGGGCAATGCACCACCAAAGGGAAAAGGGAGAGGTTTTTTTTCTATCACATTCTATCAGTGTTACAATAGCTGTGACTGTTCTGGACAGTTTGTCCCACGTCGGAATGTCATAGACCAATCAGCATGAAGTCGTGTTCAGTGGAGTACCGCCCCTTTGGTGTGATTTCAGTCTGGTTGAAAATCGCTCAGATCACTCTGATATACTTTCATGGTAAGGCACCCCCCCCCCAAACTGCAAACACCGTAATGCAATCTCTTTGGGTTACAGAAGGGCTTGTACTAACGTGTTTTTGTCATACATAATCGGCATAGCCAGCAATACCTCATTGGCGGCTTCTGTATGTTTCGCTATGTGTCGGCGTTGTCGCCATATTGGAGTGTTCAACGTCCGCTACTAAACAAATGTGTATTGAGATGTAAACTTCACTACAAAATCGACTGTAACTGACTTAATTTTGAACCGATTTTCATGAAATTTGGTGTGTTATAAACGTGAGAAATGTAACAATTGGAATTAAATTCAGCTACTGGGGGTGGATCTAATGAGCTCTGTGCGAAAACATTAACTTTCGGAATAGCGACAACTTTATGGGACATGCAGGCTCCGATCTATGAAAAGGCAACATCAAGTGTAATCAATCCATTCCATTATCCAAACTGCTTATCCTGCTCTCAGGGTTGCAAACTCCACACAGAGGATGACCCGGGACGACCCCCAATGTTGGACTACCCTGGGGCTCGAACCCAGGACCTTCTTGCCATGAGGCAACCGCGCTTACCGCTGTGCCACCGTGCCGCATAAAGTGTAAATTATCTAGAATTTCAACATTTTTGAGTTTCTACAAAAATTTAGATTTCTATATCTATTATATTGTTATAAAGCCACCTATTTGCTTGGAAAACCACGGGTGTCACCAACATGCATCCTTTCTCGGAGAGCATGAAAACGCATGCATGAAACACTGAAGATGTATATAGACAGTTGTCTAACACTTTCGGCTTTTGGGAAGGTCAACACTGCCACAGAGTTGGACTACCACGAGAACGACCAAGGCCGTAATTTTGATGGTTTTTGATTTTTCAAGTTTAATAAATTCGTGAAAAAACAAAGAGATACAGACCTGCCACTCCTTGAATGCTCCTAAAATTGCATATATTTCGATAAAAAAATAGTTTTAGATCAATTGAAAAAAAAGTTATGATAACCTCTACCTAAAACGACCATGAACCGTCAAAAAGATGGCTGGTAATTTGCACGTCATCATGCGCGTCATGTCACTATGACGTGTTGGTCGCGTCATTTCCTTCGCGAAGTTCATCGCTCTGTCCTAGAAACATACTAGCAATCTCCAGTGCAAAGTAATAGTCTAAACTTGATTTTTGATTATTGCCAACATGTCTGGTTACAGACCCATCATGACTACCGTCGTATTTACAGGCGTTGGACAGTGGCGATTTTAAATTGTTTGAAAAATAGTATTAAAAGTTGTTAAAATGTTAATTTTTGGTGTCAGTCGTTTCTTAACAGACATACTAACATATCGTCACCTTCTTAAAATAATGGCCTAAATGATATGTTTAAGTTTTCAAAAAATAGAATAAATGTTAGGGTTTGTGGAAGACCCCAAGCGCACGACACCAGACAGAGATGGGGTTAGCCGAAAACTGGCGTACTTTATTCAAACATAGGAAGGCAATGAGCGACAAGGAAAAAACGGAAAGTCCAAGGGGGAAAAAAACTCGCGGGTAATCCAAACGGGAACAAGGCAGGATACTTCCACGGGGAAACCTTGCAAGGGAAAAACATGAACCAAGGGCTGGGATGAGTTCGTAGAGAAAAGGACCGTGAGAGGAGAGTCGCCGCTACTGCGGGGAGGTTACAACACGAACTGACAACGGGCACGTGGGAGGCCACCAAACTTAAGCCCAGCCCTGATGACTAAGCCCGGCCCTGACGAGCCGATTGGCTGCCGGCGTGGGGTGGGCGGGCCACGGCGCGGGGTGGGCGAGCCATAACAATAAACTGAAACTGAAACAAAATGTGTCAGTTTATTCTGGCAGTGAAGGGGCCTAAACTGGTGCGAAAGGTGAAGCGTTACCAACTAGACACAGAATAAACTGAAACTGAAATAAAATTTGCCAGTTTATTCTGTTTTTTGAAAAACTTGAAAATATGACTTAGGCCATAATTTGAAGAAGGTGATGATATGCAATGCATTAATCCCTCAATTGTGTATTTATCTTGACAGAATATAGCGTTTAAAATCCCCCGTCCATGGTCCTTCTAGTAGTTTTTATGTTCCAGTTGTTGCTTGGAACTGTTTCAATAGTTATTTTCATTTTTTCCTTTTCTTTTCCTTTTAACATTTCACGTTCTATGGGCTTTGTTGCTGTAACCGGTTATTTTCTTGCCCGGTGCGGGATTCGATACGAGGTGTACTGCACCACAAGGCGACATCACTAACCGCTCAGCTAAAGGGTCAGACCCGTTAGCTAGGGACTAACGTGTCTTATTAGTAGTTTACAGTCGTCACCCTCCCCAGAAGCGCGCCCTCGCGCTTGTTATTCCCGCGCTCCGAAAAGACTTCTGAAGATCTGCACACTTCCGGATCCCACCGCTGCCACCAATGTAACCGATTATTTTCTTGCCCGGTGCGGGATTCGATACGAGGTGTACTGCACCACAAGGCGACATCACGAATCGCTCGGCTAAAGGGTCAGACCCGTTAGCTAGGGACTAACGTGTCTTATTAGTAGTTTACATTACGTTTGTTAGATTAGCAATATGCATTTTCCGTTTTGTTTTTCAGGTAATATTTTCACTTTTTCAATTTTGCTATTCAAATTCGACCATGTCTCTCTGAAGTTTAAATTGTTTGAAAAATAGTATTAGGCCACCCTTACCCGAGGGATAGTGGGTGTAGATCGGTGTAGTGTTCGGGGACTCGTCGTTCTCCCGTGACCCCTCTGGCCCATCCGGGATCCTGCAGCCAAGCAACCGAAAGCATTCTTCCTATGTCTCCTTCGCGGCCTGAAGGTAATGCAATCCATGCGAGGCTTCAGCGTGTAAAATAGCGAGAGCACCCGACACGAGTTTGAAGGAAGCTGGTGTTACGACTATCTCCTTCCTGTGGAAACGTGAGCCAGGGGAATTATTCGACAAGAGTTCTGGCCATATGCCATTGGGTTAATACGAGAGATCAGCGTGACGTCACAACAACAAACAACCTTCTTCCGGGTGGCTAGCTTCGCGGAGTGCAATGTTTACACAACACAGAAGGGAGAGTCGAAACGCGTCTGTAGCAAGGGGTCTGTAAGGTTTGTCCCATTTGTGTATGAAATAAAGAGCATAATAAAGTAATTTTGAGTGCAGATTAAATTAATTATTGTTTTTGTGTTCATTTTATCTTCAACGTGCTGTGAATAACCTGTGTAAACATCAATACAAAAGTTTGTTGGATTATGCTCTCTAGTCTAGCTAACGTTATTTGTGTTGGAGCCTAGTCCAACAGTGGGACATTCAGCTCAAACCGGCCTCGAGGCATAATATGCCTATGTCCCGTCTCGAGACATATCTCTCGAGACATTTGTCCACCTCTGGACGTTTTGCTCCTAACAGACATTTGGGACATTTTTGGATCGCCTAGCTGAATGAGAAGGTAAGGAAGTGTTCGCGATTAATTCATTAATAATTCTGTAGAGACAAAAATAAAGTAGTAGGCCTAGCTATAGAAAGCTGGGTGTTTCATGAACAATATTATATGTTGTTTTCATTAGTAATGACGCGATCGGGGATTTACGTTACTTTGACTGATGTAAAATGTAGTTACCGTTAGCTAGCGGGTGAAACGGATACACAATCTCCCACTACACAACGGCAATGTTAATTTTTACCTGAAAACCACTTATTGGACTCAGCTTTTAACCTAGAAGCAAAACTAATACATGTGCCTCTTATAAAACATTTTGCTGCTTCCCATAATGTTTGGGGATTATCACATGACCCAACATTCTGTTCAATAAATTCCCCAAGTTGTGTTTTAATTTGTGATAGAAAAATCAGTATTACTAAGCATAGAGTCATTAAATCTCCATCCGCGTGCTTTGGCATAATAAATTAACGGTGTTAAGGTGTATGACACAGGGGCATGATCAGAGATTAAGATAGGGAGCATGTTAATATGGGGTATATTATTTATAAGAGAAGGGCTGACAAATATATAATCAATCCTGGAGGATGTGCCATGACGACCAGAATGAAAGGACTAGGCTTTAACTTTGTCATTACGAATGCACTAGAGATCCACTAAGTTCAAGTCAACCAGGAAGGATCTTAGAGGTAAGGGTGAGGGAGGAGCTGATGTCAAGTGCACTTGTAGATCTGTCAAGCTTTGGGGAAACTGTGGTATTGTAATTGCCAGAAACAATGCAACGAGGGTCTTGATAACGTAACAGAGTCGCACTGATGGGGGGCAAAAAGTTTCATTAAAAAACATTAGGTGCATAGATACACGCTAATATAAGTTTTGTATAATCAATAGAGAGCAGCACATAGACAAATCTACCATAATTGTCATTACCATCGTCCATAACCATAAGCTGTAATTTCCTTTCCGCTACAATCAGGACACCTCTAGCTTTACTTGACACACATTAATGAGCTATAATTTCATAACACTTGTTCTGGAACCACTGTACGTCCTTCACTTTCAGATGTGCCTCTTGAATCAGAGGTATAGAAACACTTTCACAGTGTAAAAATTCCAGGCAACAAGTGCGCTTAATGGGTGAGTTCAGACCTCGAACGTTCCAGCTCAATATATTTAAGTTGGCCATTTAAATTGTGGTGTAGAGGTGTGGCAAAATAACATGTAAACAGTACACTTTATATGAGTAGTAAAGAAAAGAATTAAACTGAGAATGTCTCTTAATAGCTAATGGCCGCACAGTGCATTTAACAGAGAGATTGAGAGTTTAATAACAGAACTACATACAAACAGGCAAACCGCCAGGTCCTTGTAACACCTAAGGTTTGCATGGAACATTCACTAGTCATCCCGATGGTGCATGTACTGCAAGGCTACTCCTCATGACCCCTCTCCTCTCCTATGTCTCATGATGTTCAACAAACAACAGAAAACAAACAAGAAAAAAATTACCCCACACAAAAGAGATGTTGAAATTGGTATATAATTAACAAAGTACACAAAGCGTTTCAACATGTACGGTTATTCAGACCGCGATATAAAACATGAAATAAAACACATAACAGAACATCGTCAATATCAACCAACTTATCTAAACAATACGAAGATTGACCCCATCTAAAGAGTGAACAACACGTGATGTAAACGATTCAGTCACTATGACATAAACTGTCAGATAACTCGCACAGCAGAACGTCATTAACTTCAACCAGCTTCGTTAAGCAATGTGAGAAATAAACAGCCCTAAAGATGAATTCCCCCACTTGACGCGTTTGCAACGTCAGTCCAAGTCCCATCACTGTTGAATAGCTAAGTTAGCAGGTAGTCACAGTTAGTGAAAAGTCAAGACGCTAGAGTGTACAACATAATGTCGCAAGATCGTTTAGCTGTGGGCAATATTATCTCACGGTGGCGGGGACGAGGACTCCATCTTGTTGCCATTGTCCAGCTCCCGGAGCAAAGCGGCCATTTCTTGGTTTTGTAGGGCCGGTGGAGGTTGAAAGGTGTTTTGAAGAAACTGCTCGGCTTCGTGTGGCATCCCAGAGTTGATAGTGTGCCCACGATAGGTGATTTTCAGCTAGGCTGGGTAAAGCAGGAACGCCTGGAGCCCAAGCAAAATCATCCTCTTGTGGATCGGGGCGAACTCCTTCCGTTTGCTCGTCGTTTCTCTGCTGTGATCCGGGAAGAACATCAAGGTTTGCTTGTTATGCTTAACGGGCTGAGCTCTAGCTCCCTTCAAAATGGCTTGGCGGTCAGAGTAGTCCAGCATTTTGAAGATCAGTGTGCAATGAGGGTTGGCTGGCACCTGTGGTAACTATGCTGTAATGTCTATGTCATGGGCTTTCTCTATGCAGATAACCCGTTCTCCCAAAGAAGGTATCCACTTCTGCAAATTTTTGCTCAGAAAACCAGTGGCGTCCGACCCTTCTTCGCCTTCCTTCAGCCCGACCAGTCTCACGTTGGACCTCCGACTACAGTCCTCCATCTGAGTAATCTTTGAGGTGAGTTCCCCCACTTGATGCTGAAGATCATTAGCTTGTTGCTTGCTAGCTCCCATCGTAGCCTGCAGCGCATCAAACTTAGCCATGTTGCTCTGGATAGCTTTGGGAGAGGACTCGAAGTGCTTTGGCCAGTTCACACATATTATCTTTGATTTGCTGAATTTGACGCGTTAGTTCTGTTAATTGTGGGATGAAGATACTGTTGATCGCTTCTTTCACTGCCGACTGGATTAACGTGTTGAGGTCACTGCTGTTCTAGCAACGCGTTCTTAACATTGTTAGCAACGGCATCGTCCAGCTCTTCCTTTGGCATCGTAACCATAGATTTTTTTTCTTTAATGGTGACATACGCTTGCCTTTCCGTTTGCTACCAGGCTTTCCTTGATATATTATGCTGCAATGTGTTATCAATGTTGTTTGAAAGAATACATGGAAAAAAAGGGAGTTTAGGAGTTGTTGAGGACGAGCTGCTGAGCTACGCGTGCATTGCAGTCAAGTGCCACCTGGCACGGGAGAGCCGTTGATTCACCCACATACCATCCCGTTCCATTAGTGACCCACTGTTTGCCAAGGCATATTAGTTCAAGTAACGATGAGCTAGAAATTATTACTATTATTTCAGTGAATGAAAATAATTAAACATTTATTAGGAGTACACAAATTCTTTCAATACTTTTTCTTGGGTATTCACTGAATACATTGACGGTCCAGAGGGTTCCTCTCTCCAATTAAATCAACTGACTACAAGGTTCTCTTACATGTGCCATTTATCAAAGCAGTTTCTAGGAAAATAACAGAAATACACTGCTTGTTATGTTTATGGTTCAACTTTTTGTGATTTAAGCTATTTTATTGTAGAATAAAATGTGTAGTGTATGTGATAGTGCAGGGCAGGATATCGAGCACTCTTGTAAAGTGTCATTCACCTTTCTTGTGTTAGCAGAGTGATTACAAAAAGTTTTAAGATGTACAGATGAAAACTTGACTTTCAGTGCAATAACCTTTTGGATGGCTGTCAACAAAGATGTTTAAATACCAGTCTGTAAATTCAGACGATTAAGCCCTCACGTTTTGTACATTAAAATCTGTCATTTTTATTAATTATTTAACCAGTACCAACATAATTGCTAGCAACGTCCTTGAGGAATAAAACAAGATATTACTTTCAAGTTCAACATAGCATGTCATAGACGTCGAGCTTGGATTGACTAATTTTATGCCATTCAGTTACTCAATTAATTAAACTGCTCACTGTGCTCACAATCTCAGTGGCGGATAGTTGCCTTGCACAAGGGCACGTTGAAAGTGAAAAGATTTTGACCTTGGAGAAAGTCATTTCTTAATTTTGTAGAGATGTTTTTAAATGGTTAGGAATTTCAATCTTTTTTTTCCCTGTCAAACATTACATATCCCTTGACAGGTTCTTATATCCATGTTTGTCAGCAAAGTTTCACACTTTTGCATAGGAGCCAACACATAGTTATCCATCTTTGAAGCTTGAAAAGCTTCAGTGGAGCAGTGAGGAGTTAACTCACTGCCTTGCCTGATGACACTTTGGAGGTACATGCTCAAGGATGGGAGGGCATTAATCATTCACTTTCCATCCTTAGACTTTCTAAGCCGGCCCTCGGATTTGAAAATGCAATTAGTCCAACAGTGTCCTCCATTTTCAAGAAAATCCCTCACTCAAACTATTTTTTTAAAACTACATTTCCAGGGTGAAACTGCTCCCTTATTCTGTTCCTAAGTGGTCACAGTTTTGAGTCCGCTCTTTGTGTCTTGTCAAGACCTTGTTGGCTTACCTTGGCTTTTATAAGAATCTTTTCACCAAATTAATTTAGGAAAATTAATGTCATCGGCCATTATCTTTATCGAACTCTCTTTGCGCCTTTGGCCCAGCTCCTCTTCTTGAGACTGGTTGTCCTATGTAAACAAATATATGGGTTGACTTTCCAAACTACAGACCCTGTCTGGTGACATCTCTTGCTAATAAAATAATGTGTGGCCACATGCGTGTTTTGGCTCTACATTGACTGTTATTATATATTACTAAATGTTATTTATAAATACAGTATGTGTGTGTGTGTGTGTGTGTGTGTGTGTGTGTGTGTGTGTGTGTGTGTGTGTGTGAGAGAGAGAGAGAGAGAGAGACATGAGATATTGGGTGGCACGGTGGCCCAGTGGTTAGCACTGTTGCCTCACAGCAATAAGGTCCTGGGTTTGAACTCTGGGATTGTCCAAACTTGTGAGTCATCCCAGGTTGTCCTCTGTGTGGAGTTTGCATGTTCTCCCCATGTCTCCCCATTCCTTACCGACGAGATGGCACAGGTGCTCATCCAGGCTCTGGTCATCTCCCAGCTGGACTACGGCAACTTCCTCCTTGCTGGCACCCCGGCGTCAGCCATCAGACCTCTGGAGCTTGTTCAGAAAGCCGCAGCTTGTCTGTTGTTCAACCGCCCTAAGTTCTCCCACACAACTCCCCTTATCTTGTCCCTACACTGGCTCCCAGTAGCTGCTCACATCCAGTTTAAGACTCTGGTGCTAGCCTACAGGGCAGTGAAAGGAACAGCTCCTTCCTATCTCCAGGCTATGATCAAGCGCTACACCCCCGCCCGACCACTTCGCTCTGCTGCCTCGGGACGCCTGGTTGCCCCGTCGCTCAGAGGCCCCTGCTGCTGATCGACCCGGTCATGGCTCTTTTCTGTCCTGGCCCCACAGTGGTGGAATGAACTCCCCACTGATGTCAGGACAGCGGAGTCGCTGCCCATCTTTTGGCGCAGGTTGAAAACTCACCTCTTCAAGAACTACTACCCTGTGACTTGCTCTTAGCACTAATTGTATTCACTCATTTAAAAAAAAATCTCTTTCTTGCACTTTTACTTTAGCACCGGTTTTGCTCTTTGATGCCTGTTTAGATGCACTTATGACCTCTGATGACTAGTGGTTCTGTTGATTTCCTCTGTTAAATACACTTATTGTAAGTCGCTTTCGATAAAAGTGTCGTCTAAATGACTGTCATGTAATGTCTGCGGTGAGTTTTCTCCGGGAGCTCCGGTTTCCCCCACCATCAGAGAGACATGCATGTTAGGGTTAATACGCCTGTCTGTGTCTCTGACCAAGGCATGACAAGACAAACTGGAGTTGGTCCATGGGTGCCGCTGTGCAGCCCACTGCTCCTAGCTACATAGCTAGGATGGGTTAAATGCAGAGAGAGAATTTCCCCACAGGGATTAATAAAGTAATAAAATAATAAACAAATAAATAAATAAATATATGTCGTGCAATAATTCAGGAGCTGTCCGAGGCACTGTACAGGTGATCTACAGTCCCGGGCTGGCCATGCACTGAGGGAAAAACCTCCTTCCATGGTGTAACTATCCCTGGCAGTCCTCTGCACCTATTGCCAGATTACTGTAGGTTTCTTTCATGTGTACTGCATAGACAATGGGTACTGAAGGGTGGACATTGCCATTGTGTAACAGCACAACTTCCAGGCTTAACTTTGACAATTTTATAAAAAAGATGCCATTGTTGTGGATCATGCACACAACCCAAAGCCATGAACAGTTCATCAGTGTCAGTGCAGAAACAGAAGTTGTCAACCTGTATAAAGAAGTTTGTGAAATGTTCTTGACGGTTCTGAAAGATATAATATATATATATATATATATATATATATATATATATATATATATATATATATATATACATATAGTATATATATATATATACACTACCGTTCAAAAGTTTGGGATCACCCAAACAATTTCGTGTTTTCCATGAAAAGTCACACTTATTCACCACCATATGTTGTGAAATGAATAGAAAATAGAGTCAAGACATTGACAAGGTTAGAAATAATGATTTGTATTTGAAATAAGATTTTTTTTACATCAAACTTTGCTTTCGTCAAAGAATCCTCCATTTGCAGCAATTACAGCATTGCAGACCTTTGGCATTCTAGCTGTTAATTTGTTGAGGTAATCTGGAGAAATTGCACCCCACGCTTCCAGAAGCAGCTCCCACAAGTTGGATTGGTTGGATGGGCACTTCTTTGAGCAGATTGAGTTTCTGGAGCATCACATTTGTGGGGTCAATTAAACGCTCAAAATGGCCAGAAAAAGAGAACTTTCATCTGAAACTCGACAGTCTATTCTTGTTCTTAGAAATGAAGGCTATTCCATGCGAGAAATTGCTAAGAAATTGAAGATTTCCTACACCGGTGTGTACTACTCCCTTCAGAGGACAGCACAAACAGGCTCTAACCAGAGTAGAAAAAGAAGTGGGAGGCCGCGTTGCACAACTGAGCAAGAAGATAAGTACATTAGAGTCTCTAGTTTGAGAAACAGACGCCTCACAGGTCCCCAACTGGCATCTTCATTAAATAGTACCTGTTAGAGCCTGTTTGTGCTGTCCTCTGAAGGGAGTAGTACACACCGGTGTAGGAAATCTTCAATTTCTTAGCAATTTCTCGCATGGAATAGCCTTCATTTCTAAGAACAAGAATAGACTGTCGAGTTTCAGATGAAAGTTCTCTTTTTCTGGCCATTTTGAGCGTTTAATTGACCCCACAAATGTGATGCTCCAGAAACTCAATCTGCTCAAAGAAGTGCCCATCCAACCAATCCAACTTGTGGGAGCTGCTTCTGGAAGCGTGGGGTGCAATTTCTCCAGATTACCTCAACAAATTAACAGCTAGAATGCCAAAGGTCTGCAATGCTGTAATTGCTGCAAATGGAGGATTCTTTGACGAAAGCAAAGTTTGATGTAAAAAAAATCTTATTTCAAATACAAATCATTATTTCTAACCTTGTCAATGTCTTGACTCTATTTTCTATTCATTTCACAACATATGGTGGTGAATAAGTGTGACTTTTCATGGAAAACACGAAATTGTTTGGGTGATCCCAAACTTTTGAACGGTAGTGTATATATATATATTTTTTTTTTTTTATTATTTTTTTACCTGGTGACAGCAAACCCATTCTTGCAATCTTGAACCAAGTAGTTCTACTTTAACATTTGGTTCATGTGTTGTGGCATCTTCATCTGCCTCATCTAGACTCCATGTCTCTGGTGGCTTCAGTGCTGGCAAACTGTCATTATGCGGCACTGATCTCATGGCTGAAGGCATATTGGGGCCCTCAATAGATTTATTATTTTTAGTAGAGAAGCCATATACATTGGTCAGGGAAAAGTAACAGTCCGTCACGTGATCCTTCTGTTCTCGCCATAACATTGGGACTGCAATTGGCATTGGCTTCCGAGTACCTCTGAGCCAAGCTCTCAGGTTGGCTGCACATGTTGCACAACAAATGTGAGGAGCCCAGGGTTTCTCTTGATCACCAATTTTACATCCGAAGTAGAGCTCATGGGCTTTCTTAATAAGTGCAGTCATGGTGTGTATTTGAGCCTTAAGCGTATAATCGCCACATATGTAACAGAATGTATCACATCTGTTGCAACATTGACATTTCTGTTGTATAAATCTTCCTGAAAACAATAAATCCTATTGTTAAGTGTACTCACTATGCTATTGCCTGAAGAACATATGTATCAACATACGCCCAAACAGTATCTGCAAATGTGAGCAGCTTTTATAGCCTGACTGCCAGCATCTAACCTGACTAAGCATGGCCTGGCATGCCTGAGACAACATTTGCACAGCACCTACACTAAGTGCATGCCCTGGCATGCGTTGACTGACCAAAACTGCTTGCTTTGTGGGCAGAATACTAGTAGACCTAAAATATGATGGAAAATCACAAAAATAGGTTATACCTACAAATTGGTATGCGATGGGAAAATGTTACGGTGATTTTCGTGATCAACAGCCCAAAATCCATAAAATATACCCAAAAGTGTTCAGGAAGCAAAACCTTCATTGTCCAGTGTGACTAGCACTTTTGCCTCCTCTGGGGATTCTTTTAGCTTGATGAAGATTTTACATTTTGCAGTCTATGTATCTTGTACCGTTCCCGTTTTTTTAGAAGCCAAGCTTTTCTGGCAATGTATGCATTTCTTTTTGTCAGATGCGCGTTTAAGAAAACTCCTGCGCTTTTCAGCAGTTCTCCATGGAGATCAATTACTGTTTGTTATGTTCTGTATCGCCGTATCGATCCAGTCTCAGGACGACGGCGTACTGCCGTTTAACCTCCAAACCATAGACAATAATGTCGTTGATCCTCATGTATTGTTCTAAGTCATCCATGCGGTCGTCCAGAAAGACAATTTTATCATCCCTCTCATTGCTCAGCTCCCTTAGGGCTTTAATTTCCTTTATCATGTCCTCAAGAAGGCTTGGTTTGCCCTGTTGGTCTTGGGGTGATTGTTTTAGCTGATCAGTTTCTTATTGTAGTTCGTCAATCCTTTTTAGTAGCTGAAAACTTATCACTTAATGCTTTTAACTGTTCCTTTAACTGATTGTTGTTGCCTTTACTCACACTGTTGCCATTACCCACACCATTTCTCTTGGCATGTTGCTGGTTTTGTTGTAGTAGGACAACAGTAGATCAACACCTTTGCTGTGCTGTTTTAGCTGTTAGCCGTTGCTGACTTGATTTTTTTTTCTCCAAATTTATTTCTGATTTTTCCTTTTTTTCTCCCAATTTAGTGGCCGATCCCTATTTTAGTTCAAACACCCACCCGCATACTGCATGCATTCGCCAACTGCATCTCTCCGGCCGGCAGTCTCGAAGACTTTCGTGACAAGGCGAATCCAGGCCGAACCACTGCTTTTTCCGACACACACAGAGACGCATTCATGTGACGACCACAAGCCGACTCCGCCCCCCTCCCGAAGACAGCGTTGCCAATTGACCTTTCGCAAAGTACCGCCCCAGAACGGTGCTTGTCCAATCCTACCTTAGCAACGGTTTCTATGTGAGGGAGGTCCGTCAAGCTTTCAAACACACAGCAAAATGCTGAAACGGTGTGCCTATGGGATCGGCAAATTGGATACTAGATATCTGAAAAGTTTGGAGGGGGTGTCATTTTCTTTCCCTTCCCAAAACCCAGAACGCAAGAAGCGCAATGTTGGCAATTGATTTCGCAGTATAGCAGACCCCATGGCTAGCTTAATCCATCCATTATCAACAAAAATACCTGTCTGCTCCAAGCTAAGCTTGCTACTAGCTATTATTGATAGCTAATACAGCTAACGTATTATTACTGTTACTTTTTCCCACACAATGATTATTACCATTATTAACATATCAACGTATTACTGACTAACAAAATAACATTATTAATGTACCTGATGAACGTAACCAGCTTAGTCTGTGGCCAGAGATACCTAATTTAATGATAGCTAATGATAGCTAGCCCACTAACATAACTTTGTTATGCTAGTCACAGGTTAGCCAGGTTCCACCTTTCATTTCAAAGCATCAAGACCCGCGGGGAGGGTCGGCTGGGATGGTCTCTGGCCAGTCTGACCTCCTCGTATCCGGCCTATTTTAAACGTTTCTCCCCCTCTGTGAGCTCCAGGTAGGGACTGGTCATTCGGAAAAGGCATCTCGTTTGCCTTATTTTGTTGAAAGTACCGGTTCTGGTCCGAAGGTAAAAAAAAAAATCATGGGGCGGTTCCCCCGGCCCCGGGGCATGTCCCTGGCCACCCTGCGACCCCCAGGAGCCCATACAGTACCCCGAAAAAGCCTGGATAAAAGAACGCTATGGGGAACCTTGGCCAAAATCAACACTATAATACTGTGATGTTGACAATGGATTATCAAAAATATACCAATAATAGCTGAAATATGTAACTTACCCTACAGTGCAAGAACACAATTGGTCCAAAAATGTGTTTCAGAATTGGTTGATGGGGTTTCTCATTTTTTGATTGCGACCGGTAAGCTTTACCCTCAATTACAGTCACACCCGGCAGCCCGGAGTCCACGCAAGTCAGTTTTACTTTTAATATTCTGAATGTATCCCGCCACCGCATACTGTAGCCCCTTCTGCCTTTCGCAGGATGCTATTAAGGATGATTTACTCCAAAATACATCACTTATTTTCTCTGGGAATGTGCTGATTACTTCCTTCATGTTTTGGTGTTTTCCGGCTACTTCCTGGATGGTTCTGAAATGCTCGAAGGGCATAGCAACAGTAACTAAGGGGGGCGGGACTTTGCAAAAGGTCAGTTATTGCTGCTTCGTCGAGTCCGACCATAGTCGGATCTGACGAGTCGGGGCGCGAACCCCGGTCCCCAGTGGGCAAATGCATCGACAGAAAGCCGATGCTTAAACCGCTCCACCACCGCGGACCCCACTGACTTGATTTGACTAACGCAGATTTGCATTTATCAATCAATGTAATCGATGATCTCGTAAAAATCCATAAAATAGGCAACCCATAAAATCAATTAAAATAATCCAAAAGTCTCAAGGAGTCATTAAAAATGGTTAATATTTTAAAAGTAGGCAGAGCCTCAAACAACAAACCACAGCTGGTAACTGCAACTGGAAGTTTTTCCAGTTAGGAACGAGGATATTTGGAGGGACAGCTCAGGTTGGACGGTTTGGACACAAAGCAAGAGAAGTGAGATTGAAATGGTTAGGACATGTGCGGAGGAGATATGCTGGAAATATTGGGGGAAGGATGCTGAACATGGAGCTGTCAGGTAAGAGGAAAAGAGGAGGTTTATGGATGTGATGGGGGAGGACATGCAGGTGGTTGGTGTGACAGAGGAAGATGCAGAGGAAAGGAGAAGATGGAAATGGATGATCCACTGTGGTGACCCCTAATGGGAGCAGCCAAAAAAGAAGATTTAAAACATTGTACTCAATAAACAACAAAAATTCAGGGCAAATGCTGTTATCATTTATTATAATCCATAACTCATTGTTCACCCTTGTTATTAATTGTCAAAAAAAATCATCTAAGTTTTTATCATACATGGCTCCATTTTGAAGACTTGGGTAAAGCATTCTTGTAAATGTAGTATCCTTCCATCATGTTCCATAAAAGTGTAATTTTGAATAAATTAAAGGCGGCCTGTGCAGGGTGTCTCCCTGCCTGCTGCCCAGTGACGGCTGGGATAAGCTCCAGGATCCCCGCGACCCTGACATCAGGATAAGCGGTTTGAATAATGGATGGATAGATCGATAATGGTTTATTTCATAGACCAGGGGTTGGCAACCTTTTGGATGTCTTGTGCCACTTAAAAATAAATAAATAAATAAAAAAATCACAGACCCAAGTACCAGTTCATTTTCATAATGAGCATTTATCCTATTATTTATTTACTACTGCTGCTCGTCTCCCCATCTAGATTATCATGCCTAAATATTTGTGCTACACACACACACACACACACACACACTCTGTTAGTGCAAATGTATAAAAATTACTGCTAGATGAAAACGTCGTTTACATCCGTTACATCCAAGTGCTACGCTGAATATCTGGTTACATCCAAGTGCTGGTTACATATCTGGTTACATAGCTTGTTACATATCTGAATATCTGGTTACATCCAAGTGCTACGCTGAATACCGACGCTTCTTTCAATGCAAGATTGCTGGTGCCTTTTGCTTTCAGCCATGTCTTTAATGCACTTCTCTACAGTTCTCGAAGAAACTGGCATTTCTTTGGTAACCCATCAGATATGGCATGTGAACCGCTGAGGAAAGCCTCCTTTATAATACTCTCCATCAGAGAATGACTTCCCATGTTTAGCAATGAGCTGCTCTACTTCATAGTTGCCCTTGTAGCTTGGTTTTTGGCGGCACATCGGGTTGCAAACACATGCTTTGCTTCCTGTACTGGGTCACTGCCCTCTTGGTTGATTCAGCTTATCTTTGACATTTTTCTCGTGGCTTGTTTGAAAATTACGTGTTACACTTGAAGTTCGACACACAATATTTTTGCAGCAGAGAGTGCACACAGCTCGGTCCTTTCACGAAATAAATACAAATTCGTTTGTCCAAGACAGCTTAAAGAGGCGAATATTAGACAAGATTGCTTCTGCCATTGTCAGCTGTTATTGCCATAAAACGAAACACTAGAACGACCAAGCCGGCCATTTTGACCATTTTGGATTTACAAACTTTGTGGGGAAAAAAAAAAGATACAGACATGCCAGTGTCGGCGCTACGGGGGGCATTGGCCGGGACTCGCCCCCCCAAATGAAAGTTGTGCCCCCCCGCCAATTACCCAGTGATGATGTGAAAATTAGTACTTAAACATCATGTAAAAATTAAAATTAATTAATGCACATAGTGTGGTGACCCACATCTATTTAACTAGAGACATTCACCTAAGAGGACGGTGTACCTTTAAGGGAAGAGGCGAGGGGTCAGATAATGCACTTCCGCTTCCGGTACACAGTTCAGTGTCGTTGTCGAATGTATGACATGCAAAGTTGGAGCTAGTAAACTACCTCGACTACGTCTACTCTCACGTCTCCTGTCTCGTTGTTTTCTAACTCCACATTGGTGACCCCGACGTGATCGAACTACTAATACGAGTATGTCTGACAACGACGACGCCGGTGCTAACAACATGGCTATTGCTAACGCTAGCATTTACACCGCTACTGTGAAGCTACCCGACTTTTGGGCAGCATAATCCACGGCCGTGGTTTCAACATGTGGAAGCCCAGTTCCAGCTGAGAGGGATAACGCAGGATGCAACGCAGTACTTCCACGTAGTGGTGGCGTTAGACGCATCGACAACGGCGCGAGCAATGACACTGTTGGAAGCTCCGCCAGCTGCTGGCAAGTACGATGCTATAAAGACATTCCTCCTGAAACTATTTGAACTGTCGGAGCTGGAGAAGGCAGACCATTTACTGTCCCCGAATGGCCTCGGCGACGGCAAACCGTCTGAGTTAATGGAAAAAATGCTGTCTGTGCTGGGATCGGCTGATCCGACCTTTCTTTTCACACACATTTTTCTGAGGCAGCTCCCCGCACCTGTATGCACAGCACTGGCCAGTTCTCCTGTCGCCGCCTCCAAGGACTACCGTTCTCTGGCTGCTGAAGCAGACAGGGTTTTCCTGGCCAACCGGCAACAGTTTGTGCATGCCCTGCTACCCCACCAGACCGCCCCACCACCACCTGTGTACGACTATATGGACACCGCGGCTGCGGTGACAGCCCGCCGCCAACCTGACGACGGGCTCTGTTATTACCATGCCAGGTTTGGGGCAAAAGCAAAACAGTGTCGCAAACCCTGCAGGTACAGGGTTCAGGGAAACGCCAAGGCCGGCGCTCGTTAACGGCTATGGGCGCCGGCCGTGACTGCAAGCTGTTCATCAGAGACTCCTTGTCGGGCCGGCGGCTGCTGGTTCACTCTGGCGCTCAACGCAGCATACTACCAGCACAAGCTGTGGACACGATCACCGACAGTCACGGCCCCCAGATGGACGCCGCCAACGGCACGTCCATTCGGACGTACAGTATCAGACATGTGGACGTGTGTTTTGGCGGCCGACGTTTCGGCTGGGACTTTGTGATGGCTGCTGTATCCACCCCGCTCCTTGGTGTGGATTTCCTCTGTGCTTTCAACCTGCTGGTGGATGTTAAAAACTGTCGCGTGATTGATGCCGTCTCTTTTGCGTCATACCCCTGCACGCTTGGGGGGGCTGGAGCGCTGTGCCTCGCTAACACACTCTCCACCGGGGATCCATACCAACGCCTGCTCGCAAATTTCCCCGAGCTCACCAAACCCACCTTCTCCTCGGCGGTGGCCAAGCACGGCGTGGAACATCATATCACCACAATGGGCCCCCCAGTTTACGCCCGGGCCCGACGCCTCGACTCGGCCAAGCTCGCAATAGCCAGGGAGGAGTTTTCGACTATGGAGCGCCTCGGCATTGTCTGCCGTTCTGACAGCCCATGGGCTTCCCCTCCCCTCACATGGTTACTAAGGCCGACGGGGGTTGGCGCCCGTGCGGGGACTACCGTCGCCTAAACAATGCCACGACCCCCGACCGGTACCCCATACCGCACATACAAGATTTCTCTACTCACCTGGCGGGCGCTGCCATCTATTCCAAAATCGACTTAGTGCGGGGGTATCACCAAGTGCCGGTCCACCCACTGGATGTCCCAAAAACGGCTGTCATCACACCCTTTGGGCTCTTTGAGTTCTTACGTATGCCTTTCGGCCTTAAAGGGGCGGCGCAGACGTTTCAGCGCCTTATGGATTCTGTGCTCCGCGACATGCCATTTTTGTTTGTGTACTTAGACGACATCCTCGTGGCCAGTGCGTCGGCGGAGGAACACATGACGCACCTCAGACAGCTGTTCGACAGGCTCAGCGAACACGGCCTCATCATCAACCCAGCTAAGTGTCAGTTCGGGGAGTCGTCCATCACCTTCCTCGGGCACCACATCACTCCACAGGGGGCCGTTCCCCTCCCTGCCAGGGTTGAGGCTGTCACCATGTTCCCCCGCCCCCGCACTGTACAGTCGCTGCAGGAATTCCTGGGCATGGTGAACTTTTATAACTGTTTCCTGCCCCGTGCCGCCCACATCATGCGTCCCCTGTATGAGGCCCTGCGGGGTAAGAAGTCTAAGGACGAGCTGGACTGGTCTTCGGGGATGGACGAGGCTTTTGTGGCCGCCAAGACCGCGCTGGCCAACGCTGCGCTGCTAGCTCACCCGTCGCCTGCCGCCCCCATAGCCCTTACAATGGATGCCTCCGACTACGCCGTGGGGGCCGTGTGTGAGCAGTGGGTGGGGGGGGGGCTGGCAGCCGTTGGCGTTCTTCAGTAAACAACTCCGTGAGAGTGAGCGCAAATACAGCACCTTTGATAGGGAACTACTGGGTCTCTTCCTCGCAACCAGACACTTTAGGTTCCTATTGGAGGGCCGACAGTTCACCGCTTTCGTGGACCACAAACCGCTGACGTTCTGTATGGCCAAAACCTCAGAACCGTGGTCTGGGCGTCAGCAGCGCCATCTCGCGGCGGTTTCCGAGTTTACCACGGACATACAACACGTGTCGGGCAAGGATAACTTCGTCGCCGACTGCCTTTCACGGGCGGTTGTTAACGCCGTTCACTTGGGACTCAACTACGCCGCTATGGCAGCGGACAAAGCCAAGGACACGGCCGTTCAAGACTACCGGTCGACCCCTACGGCGCTACGGCTGGAGGACGTGACGTTCGACGCGGCCAACACCACCCTCCTCAGTGACATCTCCACCGGTCAACCGCACCCCCTGGTGCCTACTTCCTGGCGGCGCCGAGTTTTCGACACCGTCCACGGCCTTTCCCACCCGGGAGTGAAGGCCTCAACCAAGCTGGTGAGCGTCAAGTTCGTTTGGCCTGGGCTCCGTAAGGATGTTAGAGCCTGGGCCGGCTCGTGTGTGGCGTGCCAACGCGCCAAGGTGCACCGCCATACCAAGGCCCCTTTGGCGCTGTTTGTGGTTCCAGAGAGGCGGTTTGACCACCTCAATGTTGACCTGGTGGGTCCCCTGCCCCCCTCCCGTGGTTATACGTTCCTCCTCACTATTGTGGACAGGGCCACCAGGTGGCCGGGGGTATTCCCTTGTCCTCCACGACGGCAGCAGAGGTAGCACGGGCGTTCATCGGCTGCTGAGTGGCCCGTTTCGGCACGCCGGGTGACATCATGAGCGACCGGGGCTCCCAGTTTACCTCGGAGCTCTGGACGGCGGTCGCCGAGCACCTGGGGGTGAAGATCCACCGCACTACGGCGTACAACCCGCAGAGCAACGGACTTTGGGAGCGGTTCCATCGGGACATGAAAGCCGCTCTGCGGGCAAGCCTCACTGGCTGCGACTGGATGGACCGGCTCCCGTGGGTCATGCTTGGCCTGTGTTCGGCCCCGAAGGAAGACCTCCAGACCTCCTCCGCTGAGCTGGTGTATGGCCAGCCCCTGCGGGTTCCGGGTGAGTTTCTTCCGGATGCTACGGCTCCCTGGTCGGCCGCCTCTCACCTCAGTGCGTCCCGGAGCGCTGCCGGTGCCTTCGCTCCCGTTCCGATGTCTCAACACTGCCTCCCCCGGTCCTACGTCCCCCAAGGATCTGCCATCGGCGAGGTACGTCTTCATTAGGCACGACAGCCATCAGTCCCCGCTGCAGCCCCCATACGACGGGCCCTTCCGCGTCCTGGAGGCGGGGGATAAGAACTTTGTGGTGGACATGGGGGGCAGGCCGGAGCGGGTCGCTATAGACCGTCTCAAGCCCGCTCACTTGGACATTGGGGAGCCAATGCAATTGGCCCTACCCCCGCGGCGGGGACGCCCTCCTAGGTCGGCCCCGGCACCTGCTTCGGCCCCGCCTATGGCCCGGGTTTCGGCCCCATCTGTTTCCCCTCCTGTGAAGCGCAGCTGTTATGGCCGCAGGGTCCGCCCCCCGACTCGTCACCTGTTTTCCCCGTGACTTTGCACTATGTCATTGACTGTTCTGTTGTAGAGTCTATTTTTATGTTCATGACTTGCGCTTTTGCTGTTTTGCATTGTTTTGTGTAGGTGAATTCTGGGGGGGCCTGTGTGGTGACCCACATCTGTATAACTAGAGATATTCACCTAAGAGGACGGTGTACCTTTAAGGGAGGAGGCGAGGGGTCAGATAATGCACTTCCGCTTCCGGTACACAGTTCAGTGTCGTTGTCGAATGTATGACATGCAACGTTGGAGCTAGTAAACTACCTCGACTACATCTACTCTCACGTCTCCTGTCTTGTTGTTTTCTAACTCCACAATAGCACATTTAAATACATAATCAATAATAATAATAATCAATGAAATAAAATGCTTAAATTTCGTGATTGTGGAGGAGCGGGGTTAGCGGGACACCGGAGCGGAACATCAGTGTGTGATTTTGTCCATTCAGGTGGTAATTGCGTGTGACACACAGGGCTGTTTCCTGCGAGTAAGCTCATGCGATCTGCTTGTAGCGTCTGTTCGCGAATGGAAAACAACGGGGGAAAAGAGCGGAGCACAAGTAAGGATTCTAAGCGCATATTCGAAGGTTAATTTAGCAAACAATTAATAATTAATAAAAAAATTTCACAATCGAAGAATATTCAAATATAGAATGTAAATTTGACAGCCCTAATGCTCATGCCCCCCCCCCCCCCGTGAAAACCGTAGGCCCGGCCGTCAGATTTGTTCTGGCGCCGACACTGAGACATGCCGCTCCCTGAAGGCTCCTAAAATTGCATATATTTGCATAAAAATTAGTTTTAGATCAATTGCGCGAAAAAAGGTTGTGATAAGATCTACCTAAAACGACCATGAGCGGTCAAAATGACCGCGCGTAACTTGCGCGTCATCTTGCACGTCATGTCACTAGTTAACGACGTTCTCCAGTGCAGAGTAATATTCTAGTCTAGATTTTTGATTATTGCCAACATGTCTGGGTACAGCCCCCGTTTCAGACGCACCATGAATACCACCGAGGCGTTGCAGTATTTACAGGCATTAGACAGCGCCGATTTTTAATTGTTTGAAAATAGTATTAAAATTGATAAAAGGTTAATTTTGGTGTCAGTCGTTTCCTAACAGACATACTAACATATGCAATGCATTAATATCTCAACTGGGACTTTATCTTGACAGAATATACAGTTTAAAACATGACCGTCATTTTGACCGCCCATGGTCGTTTAAGGTAGGAGTGAAGTGAAACCCCGGTCGTTCTAGTGCTAGCTAGCGATCCAATGTTTTAACTATCGCTGTAATGTTGGACTCATCGGCAGATCATGGGGGCGGGGGGGGGGGGGGTGATAGACCACATCAATTGTGTGCCCTGTATTGCTGTCAAAAACAATTGTGTGCTTTGAGAACAATTAATTATTTCAGTATTATCTTAAATATAATTGTTCGTTTAGTTCATCATTAGGTTAAATTGTTTATTTAAAAAAAATAATAAAAAAAATACTGTAGCGAATTCGGGGGACAACGCGGCAGTTCCTGTGGTTGCGTTGTCCCCCGAATTCACTACGATACGGTAAAAAGATGTTTATTTTTTTCTTTTTCTTAAATTTATTTCTAGTTTTTACCCTTATCCCACCCGATTAACCCAATGGCATATGGCTGGAACTCTTGTCAAATAACTCCCCTGGCTCACGTTTCCACAGGAAGGAGATAGTCGTAACACCAGCTTCCTTCAAACCCGTGTCGGGTGCTCTCGCGAGTTTACACGCTGAAGCCTCGCATAGATTGCGTTACCTTCAGGCCACAAAGGAGACGTAGGAAGAACGCTTTCGGTTGCTTGGCTGCAGGCGCCTGGATGGGCCAGAGGGGTCGCTGGAGAACGACGAGTCCCCGAACACTGCACCGATCTACACCCACTGTCCCTCGGGTAAGGGTGGCCTAATGAATACCTTAACCCGTGGATGCTCTGGCCATGACCGGTTAGGGTGAGTCTGGGATACAAAATATGTTTAATTGCTCAGCTGAGCAGGGAAGCTTTGGCAGTGCTGCTAGTCCTTCTCAACCAGGAACACAGGCACAGATGGGGTGCCACAGTTGAGACCCTGGTGTTTCTTTTCTGGCTGGCAAGTGGGGCATCATACAGGGTGGTCTCCATAATGTTTGGGATGCCTTGTTCCACTGTACATTGCATTGTCCACAGAATCACTGAGGAGGTGGTGGCCATTTGCCACAAGGTCATCCAGGTTGTGAAGTTGTATTTTGTTTGCACTGTATTTTATTCTTGCCTCTTTCTGCAAACATCTTAGTGACATGTCAGCCATCGATTGACCCAGCCCTGCAAACCCAGTCAATGGACGATGCAGTGGATAGTGGAGAGATGCATTCCCAAACACACTCTGGAGACCACCCCAGATGATATCCCACTGAAAGAAGACACCGGGGTCTTTATTGGGCCTGTGCTACAGTGTGTGCCAACAGCAAGGAGGTTCTTGGTTCGAACCTCAGGCCATCCCAGGTCCTTTCTGTATGGAGTTTGCATGTTCTCCCCATGTCTGTGTGAGTTTCCTCTGGGGTACTCTGGTTTCTTCCCACCATCAAAAAAACATGCATGTTAGGGTTAATATTCATATCTGTGTCCCAATAACGTTAACCTTATGCAGTAAATAAAATAAATACATGATTCATGGTTTTGGCCAGAGACAGGGATATTGTGGCATAAAATGTTTCAATGTGCAGTTTGTTTACATGTAGTTGCTGTCTGACCGACACATTTTTGTCATTTTTTCTTTTATATGTTTACATTCGTCATGTTTGTTATGTAATCGTTGATTACAATGGAAATAAATTTGGTAAATCATGTTAACTTGATTGACTGCTTCATGTTAGCTTCAATTCCACATCCTTTAATTCAAATTCAAATTGAAACAATGTATCCTGTTTGTTATCTCAATTCAAATTAAATTCTGAATGGTGTTCACTCTAATGTGTACATGTTTGCTATCAGGGATGGAATAGAGTGACCCCCATGTAGGATATTGTGTCTCAGACTTTTTTATCTGAGAGGGTAATTGGCATATGTTTGTTCATATCAGTGGACATGACGAGCCCTATCGCTGCTGTTTCGGTGTCTATTTACAGTTATTGGTAAAAGTACTATTTTTTCATTCCATGTACATAGCATCACTGAATAGATAAAACATATGTCATATCATGCTAGCATGTTTACTATCACAAATGCAGGCTTCAGAAGTGGATGTGGAGATTTGGACGAAACAGATTGATTCTTACATGTTTAAAACATCAGTGACGTAATTTGTCACACAAACTACCTAACAATCTGTATTCAGTTTCACATGGTAACACATCATGAAGATACATTTGATTTTCCCAAAACATGAGCAACAGGGCTCAGTATTGGCAGAATCTGTTTTGTTTGTATATGTACAAAAAGTGTGACTTTGAGACCACGCAATGCAAGTTAATGGAGGGAGGAAAAAAATGTTAAAAAAATCATCCATCTCAGCTGCACCGAGCAACTACTGAAGATATTATTTGGACTTTTATCATGGCCAGGCCACTAAACATCCCAGGTTCTACCAAACTTCAACATCACTTTCAGTTGGTTTGCACTCTGATCAGCCCAGAGATGTATGGTGTTATTTCTGTTTTTGACATATAAATGTAGATCGCCAAAATGCCTTTCCACAATGCTATGCCAAGTTCATTAAATAATCAATTTGTGCAATACATGGCGTCCTGGTAGCCGAATGGTTACGGCACATGCCACATAACCGCAACGTCCCAGGTTTGATTCCAGCCAGTGACCTGTGTTGCATGTTGTACCCATCTCTCTCTCTCTCCCCTTGTTTCCTGTCTGCCACTTCACTATCGTATGTCTAATGAAAGCAAAAATGACAAAATAATCTAAAAAATAAATATGTGCAATACATTTACAATTAACTAAATTTATTTATAATTATTTATTTATAATTAATTCAAAATTCACGTTTAGAATTCAATGCCCAATGAAGGCCAAAACGACAAAAAAAAAAAAATATGTACAATGCATTTAAAATTTAAGAACATGTGTCAGGTACTCAACTTTCAGCCCATGACGGCGTCAATAGAACATTGTGGATTTCCTCAGCCAGAATAAAACACATTTTGGTAGAGGGACATCTGCGTTTTCATTTTACATTCTCATATCAGTGAGAGAGAAAAATACCCAAAAACAAATAAACGGGGAAAACGGTGCAGCTGTTGGCAACAGTAAGAATGTAAGACTATGGATTATGATAGACAGTGGACTTGTTGCTTTTGTAGCTGCTGGGATGGTGAACTTCAATTGGTCATGGCCAATCCCTTGGTAGGAGTGATTTGGAGTTTGTGTGTGTGTGTGTGTGTGTGTGTGTGTGTGTGTGTGTGTGTGTGTGTGTGTGTGTGTGTGTGTGTGTGTGTGTGTGTGTGTGTGTGTGTGTGTATACAAGTGTCTTTTAACAGGCAGGTGGTCTACTTTCTTCCCTGGTGTCTCAGAAGACGTTTTATCATGCAAAGTTTCCACTATGCTTCCTTTTATATTCACCTGGGGAAAACCAGCTCAGCATTTTGAACAGCACCCCGCTTTCACATATACATGCTCACTCACACCTGGGAGCTGCCTAGTATGAATACAGTACCCTACTGTTGGCCTGCAAAGCCACCTCTACCCCTGATACGGATTTATGTTCTACCCATCTTTTATGGGGTCTCTCACAGTTAAAGAATAGTTTACGAGGCTCCCTTGTCCAGCAGAATATGAATTAATGCAAAATAGACAGCCCACCCCAGGCGAGGTTGAGACTTTGTGCATCTGAGCGTGCATGTGACACACAGGACTTTGCCAGTGGCTCTGCGTAGTGCCAATACAGAGTCTAAATTGAAAAAAGCCTTTCCCCTTTACACAGATGCAAATACACTGATGTGCTTCTCCACCTACAGCATTTTTTCTTGTGTGTTCTGTGTATGTATTTGTATGTGTTTATATGCAGTATGTATGCATACATGTATTTGTGTTGATATGCAGACCTGTCATTTAAAGGGGAAACACCCCGTCTGTCTTGTTAGACCCAACATTATGCTTGCCAAAGCCATTAGTTTCATTTCAAGTCACAAAATAATATTCACAGCAAGATGTATGTAGTTTGGTCTAAAAGATGTGAGAAACCTGTATAGCATTCTGGTCAGACATAGCCCAGCCTTTTCCTCTCCAAAAGCCCATTTTGATTTAAACATCCCCCTGGCAAAACACAAAACCTTTCAAGATGAATAACTGCAACAGAATTAACTGCACTCTCTTCAAGGCATGTTTGACTTCTGTCATCAATATTGAAGATTTACGGGGTGTCCGGGAAGCATAGCGGTTTATTCGGTGTATATTTTATTCTGCATGTGTTTTCTTTTTATATAATATTACAAATCCATATAATTTTGTTATCATGTTTCAACGTTATATCCTTCTCTTACTCAGATGTGTGACTATTTATTTATTTATTTATTTATTTATTTATTACATGGTGATGCTGGTCTTGTGGCGTTTGTCCTGGGCTGTTCCTGTGGTGTCTGGACACTGCTTCGGCATCCTGCACATCATATTCTTCATACATTTTATAATTATATTATAATTATGTTATCCTCTTTCAATGGTGTATTCTGTAATTTGTGTAAGCACAACATCCATTGCACGTTGTCCATCTTGAGAGAGAGATCCCTCCTTTGTTGCTCTCCCTGAGGTTTATTCCTATTTTTTTTCTCCCTGTTAAAGGGTTTTTTTTTAAAAAAAAATTAGGGAGTTGTTCTTTATCCGATGCGAGGGTCTAAGGACAAGATATTGTGTTGCTGTACAGCCCACTGAGGCAAATTTGTAATTTGTGATATTGGGCTATACAAATAAAATTGACTTGACTTGATGCCTACCAACACTGAGATTGCCAGTTCGAATTCCCGTGTTACCTCCGGCTTAGTCGGGCATCCCTACAGCCACAATTGACTGTGTCTGCAGGTGGGACACCAGATGTGGGTATTTGTCCTGGTCGGTACACTAGTGCCTCCTCTGCTCAGTCGGGGTGCCTGAGCATGACCCTCCCACACGCTACAGTGCATCCGGAAAGTATTCACACCTCTTCACTTTCCCCACATGCTGTTATGTTACAGCCTTATTCCAAAATGGATTAAATTCCTTTTTTTCCTCATCAATCTACACACAATACCCCATAATGACAAAGTGAAAAAGGTTTTGTAGAAATTTTTGCAACTTTATTAAAAATAAAGAACTGAAATATTGCATGTACAGAAGTATTCACACCCTTTACTCAGTACTTGGTTGAGGCCCCCTTGGCAGCGATTACAGCCTCAAGTCTTCTTGGGTATGCAGCTACAAGCTTGGCACACCTATATTTGGGGTATTTCTCCCATTCTTCTCTGCAGATCCTCTCGAGCTCTGTAAGGTTAGATGGGGAACGTCGCTGCACAGCTATTTTCAGGTCTTTCCAGAGATGTTCAATGGGGTTCAAGTCTGGGCTCTGGCTGGGCCACTCAAGGAAATTCACAGACTGAGGTCCTGAGCGCTCTGGAGCAGGTTTTCATCAAGGATCTCTCTGTACTTTGCTCCATTCATCTTTCCCTCGATCCTGACTAGTCTCCCAGTTCCTGCCGCTGAAGAACATCCCCACAGCATGATGCTGCCACCACCATGCTTCACTGTAGGGATGGTATTAGCAAGGTGATGAGAGGTGCCTGGTTTCCTCCAGACGTGACGTTTGGCATTCAGGCCAAAGAGTTCAGTCTTGGTTTCATCAGACCAGAGAATCTTGTTTCTCATGGTCCGAGAGTCCTTGAGATGCTTTCTGGCAAACTCCAAGCGGGCTGTCATGTGCCTTTTACTGAGCAGAGGCTTCCGTCTGGCCACTCTACCATAAAAGCCTGATTGGTGGAGTGCTGCAGAGATGGTTGTCCTTCTGGAAGGTTCTCCCATCTCCACAGAGGAATGCTGGAGCTCTGTCAGAGTGACCATCGGGTTCTTGGTCACCTCCCTGACCCAGGCCCTTCTCCTCCGATTTCTCAGTTTGGCTGGGCGGCCAGCTCTAGGAAGAGTCCTGGTGGATCCAAACTTCTTCTATTTACGAATGATGGAGACCACTGTGCTCTTTGGGACCTTCAAAGCTGTAGAAATTGTTTTGTACCCTTCCCCAGATCTGTGCCTCGATACAATCCTGTCTCGGAGGTCCACAGACAATTCCTTTGACTTCATGGCTTGGTTTCTGCTCTGACATGCACTGTCAACAGTGGGACCTTATATAGACATGTGTGTACCTTTCCAAATCATGTCCAATCCATTGAATTCACTACAGGTGGACTCCAATCAAGATGTAGAAGCATCTCAAGGATGATCAGTGGAAACAGGATGAACCTGAGCTCAATTTTGAGTGTCATAGCAAAGGGTGTGAATACTTATGTACATGCAATATTTCAGTTTTTTATTTGTAATAAATTTGCAAAAATTTATGCAAAACCTTTTTCACTTTGTCATTATGGGGTATTGGGTGTAGATTGATGAGAAAAAAAATGAATTTAATCCATTTTGGAATAAGGCTGTAACATAACAAAATGTGGGGAAAGTGAAGGGGTGTGAATACTTTCCGGATGCACTGTATGTCCCCCTGGTGAAACTCCTCACTGTCAGGTGAAAAGAAGCGGCTGACAACTCCACATGTATCGGAGGAGGCTTGTGGTAGTCCGCAGGCAGAGGGGGTGGAGCAGTGACCAGGACAGCTCGCAAGAGTTGGGTAATTAGCTGGGTGCAATTGGGGAGGAAAAAAAAGGGGGGGGGATTGAAGATTTACAAAGAATGTGTATTAAACACTTAATTTTTAACTGTGAGGTCTTGCCTGTTTGCCAACTGGTCACAGTAAAAATGTCAGATGTGGCCCTGTAGGGAGTTTTCTTAGCAACAATCACATTACTAGCGCTAATGAGCCTGGTCAATTCTTCTAAATCTACAGGCATTTTGTCCTTTTAAGATACCCTCAAGTAGACCATACTTGTTTTTCTTGTTTCTATAATTAATACCACAAAGTTGACAAACTTCACATTTTTCTCTGATGGAGTTTATTTGGGAGAATTCTCAATTGCTTCACTCCCCAAATCATCAATTTATTTGCAACTCAATGGTATTTTGGAAGAGCACGGTCACCTTAACTCCTGCCCCCCATTGTTTCTTCAAAATGGAAAAAAAAAACAACATCTGTTTCTCTCATTATCCGACCAGTACTACACACCCTACTCCTTGAAGTAGGATCTGGCTAGTGAGACTATAGCATACAGACGGGTGACAAAATTAAAGGAAAAACCTGAATGCCTGACTTCCACAGTGAGGGGGTCTGGGGGCTCTGTTATTCTGTGTGTGTGTGGGGGGGGGGGGGTCCTGGCATGGTTTGGATACTTGGATCCACCTCTTCCCTTAGAGGGAAGGGTCACTGCAAATCAATACAAAGTTGTTCTGAGTGATCACCTTTATTCTATGATGAAACATCTCTATCCTGATGGGAGTGGTCTCTTCCAGGATGACAATGCCCCCATCCACAGGGCACGAGAGGTCACTGAATGGTTTGGTGAGTATGAAAATTATGTAAATCACATCTTATGGCCTTCACAGACACCAGATCCCAACCCAATTGAACAGCTATGGTAGATTTTGGACCTATGTGTCAGACAGCGCTCTTCACCATCATCATCAAAACACCAAAAGAAGGAATGTCTTGGAAGAATGGTGTTCATCCCTCCAGTAGAGTTCAGAGACTTGTAGACTCTATAACAAGGAGCACTGAACCTGTTCTGGAAGCTTGTAGTGGACCAACACCTTGCTAAGACACTTAGCACACACTGGCTTCTCCTTTAATTTGTCACCCAGCTATACAATCCAGTCATTTTTTCCCCCTTTTTTGGCACTGAGACATTTACATAGCTATTACTGTCATCCAGAGTGACTTCCAATGAGTATACCATGAATTCAGCATCGACACTGCTCAGGTGGTCAAACAGCTTTTTTGCTCAGATAAAGCATATTCTCCAACTGACTTTTGTGATAGACGCTTTTGAGCACTTATTGACCAGTATGGCATTTGCTTCTTATACTTTGATAAAAGCAGCCAGCTCTTTTTTGGCTTCCACAATGAGAAATCAATCGGAGGAGAATGAGAAGTCACTCTGCTTCAGTCATCTGTTCATCCTCCCATTACAATCTTCCTCTAATACAACTGTCACATTCCTTTTTTTTCTAGTAAGCAGTTCCTTCCACTTCCCTCCAACATCAAGTTTAAATGTAACATGTCTTCAAGCTGAAATTTGTGATTTCTCTGATCTAGCCCTTCCTTTGGCATCAAGAACAACACAGAAGGTGCAACAAGCCATTGTCACTTGAGTCCAGTCAGCTCAGCAATAAACAGTTTCCACTCTTGTAAAAATGACATCGTCTAACCAAAGCTAACACAGGTTTGTAACACACAAATGTCTTTCATCAAATTACATAAATCAAATTAAACCAGACCATTTTTCTACTGTAATATTGATTGTTGAATTGCTTGGTTGATTGAACTAATTACCTGTCCAACTGAAGGATTGCCACATTATCATCACTCTTCAATTTTTTTTTTCTGTTTAAGTAGAAATGTATTTGCCACTGCAACAAGTTTGGTCCTATCCTCAAAAACTCCATAACTAGGGGCATCGAGGGAGCATAGCAGTCTACGCCATTGCCTACCAACATAGGGATCACTGGATCAAATCCCCGTGTTACCTCCGGCTTGGTTGGGCGTCTCTACAGACACAATTGGCCGTGTCTGCGGGTGGGAAGCCGGATGTGGGTATGTGTCCTTGCCGCTGCACTAGCACCTCCTCTGGTCAGTCGGGGCACCTGTTCGGGGGGGGGGGACTGGGGGGAACAGCGTGATCCTCCCACGTGCTACATCCACCTGGCGTAACTCCTCACTGTCAGGTGAAAATAAGTATTGGAGGAGGCATGTGTAGTGTGCAGCCCTCCCCAGATTGGCTGGTTAAACCCTGCATACCCATATACTGACTCAGAAACCTCCCTTCCCCCACCACTCCCTCCTCGCTACAACCTCTGTCCCAAGGAGCCCTCATTCTTAGTTGCAATATTTAATAGCATCACACCTATTCTTTCACAATATGTAAACAAACAAAAATAAACATCCTTCCCACATCTTTAATTGCTGATTGGCTCTGTTGTGTTGCATATTTGGCAGGCCTCATTCCCACATTCATTCTCCCGCTGTCCAGAGCCCATTCATTTTCTGTGGCATTCAAACACTTCTAATTCCATCTCTTTACACCAGCATCAACACGTCAGCTGTTTTCCTCATACATCCCTCCAGCGCCACACTTTCCTGCATACATTTCATGAATTATTAAAGGACACATTGAGTGTCACACAGCTTTTTCCATCACCTTGGGCTGATAGTGTCCTGCTGCATGTTGTTTTCATAAACATCATACTGCCCTGAAACCAAATTAATATTACTAAATATTTATTTCAGCTCTGTTTCACTTTATTGGCACTCCTGTCATCAAATGACACAGATGTCTTATTATATATATACAGTGCATCCGGAAAGTATTCACACCCCTTCACTTTCCCCACATTTTGTTATGTTACAGCCTTATTCCAAAATGGATTAAATTCCTTTTTTTCACATCAATGTACACACAATACCCCATAATGACAAAGTGAAAAAGGTTTTGTAGAATTTTTTGCAAATTTATTAAAAATAAAAAACTGAAATATTGCATATACATAAAAATTCACACCCTGTGCTATGATACTCAAAATTGAGCTCAGGTTCATCCTGTTTCCACTGATCATCCTTGAGATGTTTCTACATCTTGATTGGAGTCCACCCGTAGTAAATTCAATTGATCGGACATGATTTGGAAAGGCACATACCTGTCTATATAAGGTCCCACTGTTTATAGTGCATGTCAGAGCAGAAACCAAGCCATGAAGTCAAAAGAATTGTCTGTGGACCCCTGAGACAGGATTGTATCGAGGCACAGATCTGGGGAAGGGTACAGCAAAATTTCTACAGCTTTGAAGGTGCCGAAGAGCACAGTGGTTTCCATCATTCGTAAATGGAAGAAGTTTGGATCCACCAGCACTCTTCCTAGAGCTGGCCGCCCAGCCAAACTGAGCAATCGGGGGAAAGGGCCTTGATCAAGGAGGTGACCAAGAACCCGATGGTCACTCTGACAGAGCTCCAGCGTTCCTCTGTGGAGATGGGAGAACCTTCCAGAAGGACAACCATCTCTGCAGCACTCCACCAATCAGGCCTTTATGATAGTGTGGCCAGATGGAAGCCTCTGCTCAGTAAAAGGCACATGACAGCCCACTTGGAATTTGCCAGAAAGCACCTCAAGGACTCTCAGACCCTGAGAAACAAGATTCTCTGGTCTGATGAAACCAAGATTGAACTCTTTGGCCTGAATGCCAAACGTCACGTCTGGAGGAAACCAGGCACCTCTCATCACCTTTCTAATACCATCCCTACAGTGAAGCATGGTGGTGGCAGAATCATGCTGTGGGGATGTTTTTCAGCAGCAGGAACTGGGAGACTAGTCAGGATCGAGGGAAAGATGAATGGAGCAAAGTACAGAGAGATCCTTGATGAAAACCTGCTCCAGAGTGCTCAGGACCTCAGACTGGGGTGAAGGTTTACCTTTCAACACGACAACGACCCTAAGCATACAGCCAAGACAACGAAGGAGTGGCTTCGGGACAAGTCTGTGAATGTCCTTGAGTGGCCCAGCCAGCGCCCAGACTTGAACCCCATTGAACATCTCTGGAAAGACCTGAAAATAGCTGTGCAGCGACGCTCCCCATCCAACCTTACAGAGCCCGAGAGGATCTGCAGAGAAGAATGGGAGAAATACCCCAAATATAGGTGTGCCAAGCTGGTAGCTTCAAACCCAAGAAGACTTGAGGCTGTGATCGCTGCCAAGGGTGCCTCAACCAAGTACTGAGTAAAGGGTGTGAATACTTATGTACATGCAATATTTCAGTTTTTATTTTTAATAAATTTCCAAAATTTCTACAAAACCTTTTTCACTTTGTCATTATGGGGTATTGTATGTAGATTGATGAGAGAAAAAAGGAATTTAATCCATTTTGGAATAAGGCTGTAACATAACAAAATGTGGGGAAAGTGAAGGGGTGTGAATACTTTCCGGATGCCAAAGTGAAAAAGGTTTTGTAGAAATTTTTGCAAATTTATTAAGAATAAAAAACTGAAATATTGCATGTACATAAGTATTCACACCCTTTACTTTGTACTTGGTTGAGGCACCCTTGGCAGCGATTACAGCCTCAAGTCTTCTTGAGTATGAAGCTACAAGCTTTGCACACCTATTTTGGGGTATTTCTCTCATTCTTCTCTGCAGATCCTCTCAAGCTCTGTAAGGTTAGATGGGGAGTGTCGTTGCACAGCTATTTTAAGGTCGTTCCAGAGATGTTCAAGTCTTGGCCATTCAAGGACATTCACAGACTTGTCCCGAAGCCACTCCTTCGTTGTCTTGGCTGTGTGCTTAGGGTCGTTGTCATATTGAAAGGTAAACCTTCGCCCCAGTCTGAGGTCCTGAGCGCTCTGGAGCAGGTTTTCATCAAGGATCTCTCTGTACTTTGCTCCCTTCACCTTCATCTCAATCCTGACTAGTCTCCAGGTTCCTGCCACTGAAGAACATCCCCACAGCATGATGCTGCCACCACCATGCTTCACAGTAGGGATGGTATTAGCAAGGTGATGAGAGGTGCCTTGTTTCCTCCAGACGTGACGCTTGGCATTCAGGCCAGAGAGTTCAATCTTGGTTTCATCAGACCAGAGAATCTTGTTTCTCATGGTCTGGGAGTCCTTTAGGTGCTTTCTGGCAAATTCCAAGCGGGCTGTCATGTGCCTTTTACTGAGCAGAGGCTTCCGTCTGGCCACTCTACCATAAAGGCCTGATTGGTGGAGTGCTGCAGAGATGGTTGTCCTTCTGGAAGGTTCTCCCATCTCCACAGAGGAACGCTGGAGCTCTGTCAGAGTGACCATCGGGTTCTTGGTCACCTCCCTGACCAAGGCCCTTCTCCCCCGATTTCTCAGTTTGGCTGGGCGGCCAGCTCTAGGTAGAGTCCTGGTGGATCCAAACTTCTTCCATTTACGAATGATGGAGACCACTGTGCTCTTTGGGACCTTTAAAGCTGTAGAATTTTTTTGTACCCTTCCCCAGATCTGTGCCTCAATACAATCCTGTCTCGGAGGTCCACAGACAATTCCTTTGACTTCATGGCTTGGTTTCTGCTCTGACATGCACTGTCAACAGTGGGACCTTATAAAGACAGGTGTGTGCCTTACCAAGTCATGTCCGATCAATTGAGTTTACTACAGGTGGACCCCAATCAAGATGTAGAAACATCTCAAGGATGATCAGTGGAAACAGGATGAACCTGAGCTCAATTTTGAGTGTCATAGCAAAGGGTGTGAATACTTATGTACATGCAATATTTCAGTTTTTTATTTGTAATAAATTTGCAAAAATTTATGCAAAACCTTTTTCACTTTGTCATTATGGGGTATTGGGTGTAGATTGATGAGAAAAAAAATGAATTTAATCCATTTTGGAATAAGGCTGTAACATAACAAAATGTGGGGAAAGTGAAGGGGTGTGAATACTTTCTGGATGCACTGTATATATATATATATATATATATACACTACCGTTCAAAAGTTTGGGATCACATTGAAATGTCCATATTTTTGAAGGAAAAGCACTGTACTTTTCAATGAAGATAACTTTAAACTAGTCTTAACTTTAAAGAAATACACTCTATACATTGCTAATGTGGTAAATGACTATTCTAGCTGCAAATGTCTGGTTTTTGGTGCAATATCTACATAGGTGTATAGAGGCCCATTTCAAGCAACTATCACTCCAGTGTTCTAATGGTACAATGTGTTTGCTCATTGGCTCAGAAGGCTAATTGATGATTAGAAAACCCTTGTGCAATCATGTTCACACATCTGAAAACAGTTTAGCTCGTTACAGAAGCTACAAAACTGACCTTCCTTTGAGCAGATTGAGTTTCTGGAGCATCACATTTGTGGGGTCAATTAAACGCTCAAAATGGCCAGAAAAAGAGAACTTTCATCTGAAACTCGACAGTCTATTCTTGTTCTTAGAAATGAAGGCTATTCCATGCGAGAAATTGCTAAGAAATTCAAGATTTCCTACACCGGTGTGTACTACTCCCTTCAGAGGACAGCACAAACAGGCTCTAACCAGAGTAGAAAAAGAAGTGGGAGGCCGCGTTGCACAACTGAGCAAGAAGATAAGTACATTAGAGTCTCTAGTTTGAGAAACAGACGCCTCACAGGTCCCCAACTGGCAGCTTCATTAAATAGTACCCGCAAAACACCAGTGTCAACATCTACAGTGAAGAGGCGGCTGCGGGATTCTGGGCTTCAGGGCAGAGTGGCAAAGAAAAAGCCATATCTGAGACTGACCAATAAAAGAAAAAGATTAAGATGGGCAAAAGAACACAGACATTGGACAGAGGAAGACTGGAAAAAAGTGTTGTGGACGGATGAATCCAAGTTTGAGGTGTTTGGATCACAAAGAAGAACGTTTGTGAGACGCAGAACAAATGAAAAGATGCTGGAAGAATGCCTGACGCCATCTGTTAAGCATGGTGGAGGTAATGTGATGGTCTGGGGTTGCTTTGGTGCTGGTAAGGTGGGAGATTTGTACAGGGTAAAAGGGATTCTGAATAAGGAAGGCTATCACTCCATTTTGCAACGCCATGCCATACCCAGTGGACAGCGCTTGATTGGAGCCAATTTCATCCTACAACAGGACAATGACCCTAAACACACCTCCAAATTGTGCAAGAACTATTTAGAGCAGAAGCAGGCAGCTGGTATTCTATCGGTAATGGAGTGGCCAGCGCAGTCACCAGATCTGAACCCCATTGAGCTGTTGTGGGAGCAGCTTGACCGTATGGTACGCAAGAAGTGCCCATCCAACCAATCCAACTTGTGGGAGCTGCTTCTGGAAGCGTGGGGTGCAATTTCTCCAGATTACCTCAACAAATTAACAGCTAGAATGCCAAAGGTCTGCAATGCTGTAATTGCTGCAAATGGAGGATTCTTTGACGAAAGCAAAGTTTGATGTAAAAAAAATCTTATTTCAAATACAAATCATTATTTCTAACCTTGTCAATGTCTTGACTCTATTTTCTATTCATTTCACAACATATGGTGGTGAATAAGTGTGACTTTTCATGGAAAACACAAAATTGTTTGGGTGATCCCAAACTTTTGAACGGTAGTGTACATATATACACACACACACACACACACACACACACACACAAACACACACACAGGTGTGTGTGTGTGTGTGTGTGTGTACATAAGACATATATCTTATTTGATATATATATATCCATCCATCCATCCATCCATTATCTGAACTGCTTATCCTGCTCACCCTTTTTCAGGTGGTGTGTGTTCTTTAAGGTCAGGTCCTCTACCAGAGGCCTGGGAGTTTGAGGGTTCTGCACAATGTGTCTTACCGGTGAAATATAGTCATGTGTGAATCCTGTTTAGAAGAAATCCACAATTTACATAGTATTATGTTTCTTATTTGTGCACTTGCTAGATTTTCTGTTGCATTCTGTACAGAAGAAACGTATGCATCCCTGAAATCCTCACTTTCTTTCCAACTCTGAAAGACATCCACACATCAGTTTCAATAGCAAGCAGTAGTGTCAAATGGTTTAAACTATGCCACAAGCCATCCCATTGCAGAAATATGAATAAGTAAAGGAAGTGTAACCCATTAGGGAAGATACAAAGCACAATACACACACACACACACACACACACACACACACACACACATTTACATACACACTTCACTTGGTCCCCTTTCACTTTAGAACCACTATCAGTTTTGGTTTTCATTGGCAGAAATCATGTAAATATTTCGTTATGGCCTCATTTCTATAATAAAAGTTAACTGGTGACCAAATAGAATTATTTAAATTCACTTTTTTTCTCTTTTTCTCCTCTATTGTCTCCAGCCAATTACTCCATTCTTCCGAGCCGTCCCATTCTCTGCTCCACCCCCTCTGATGATCCAGGGAGAGCTGCAGACTACCACATGCCTCGTCCAATACATGTGGGGTCACCAGCCGCTTCTTTTCACCTGACAGTGAGGCGTTTCACCAGGGGGACGTAGTGCATGGGAGGATCACGCTATTCCCCCCAGCCCCCCCCCCAAACAGGCACCCCAACCAACCAGAGGAGGCGCTAGTGCAGCGACCAGGACACATACCAATCTGGCTTCCCACCCACAGACACGGCCAATTGTGTCTGTAGGGACACTCAACCAAGCCGGAGGTAACACAGGGATTCGAACCAATGATCTCCAAGTTGGTAGGCAACGTAACAGACCACTACACTACCCGGATGCCTAAATTCACCTTTAAAAGACATCTTGAAATCTCACCGGGATTCATACAAGATGACAATCAGGCAGACGTGACTGATCCTGTTTTTTTTTTTGTTTTTTTTTATGCAATTAGCCAGGATGTAATTTCTTTTCAATTTATCTTTTCTAGTTCATGAAAACTAGGATTAGATTAGTTAATTATAAATTAAAATAGAAGGCAAAAATTATTAGTTCTTATTTATAAGGGTTTTCATTTAATTATCTTGTTTTTCTCATGGAAAAAAAATCGAACATTTTGGGTTTTTCATTAACGAAATAAACACTACCCATTATGGACTGTATAGTGTATCTCATAAGTGAAACAAACCACAGTGCCAACAAAATAAAAATAAATAGTATTTTTAATTATTCAGTTCAGTTCGATGTCCAATGTGTCAATATTTCACACCGGGGCGGGGGATGGGGAGGGGGGCCGTAGAAGAGAAATTTAGAAATAAAAATTGTGCTTGTCCCCCTTAAGGTAAATGTTTAGTCCTCAAAGTGTTAAAAAGTGACATGAAGCGATGGTTCGCTTTTCTAGATCAAAGAAAAATGTGCATTGATGGGAAAGAAAACTATCCATCCAGACTTTTTTGGGATAAACCCATCCTCTTATCACAGTAATTATCACAATGACAATTGAATGGTTTCAACTGGGGTGTAATTTCCATGCAATGTTGCATCATTCTCCAATACTTTTATCATTGCCATCAAGTTTGCCTGATGCAATCTAATGACATGTTACCAACTGCTGCATATTGTCTACAACAAAGCTTCTGTAAACTATTAAAACTCAAAATGCAAATTGTGTAAATGTAGGTCTGGCATGTTATCCAGGCTCATTAAAACATATTAAAGCTTGTGTCATACGGGGGATGAAAAGAAACAGGCCCTGAGTATATTTGACATCTTGCAACACTGTTTCAGAACTGACATTCCAGGTGAAATTAGCTAGCAACAAATAGGCTTTCTTTTCATTGTGACTTCAAAGATTTTCAATGAGCTTCAATGATTTTTGCTTTAACAAGCTTTTGTAATGTTCAATATGACTGCATTTTAACTTGAGAATTGGCACGCTAGGCTTTTCTTAAACATTTTTTTACAAAGACACAGTGGCACAAAGTAATTGTGTGAACAAGTTATTTCAATATTATTTTCCAATTGATGAATAACGGCTCCATTTGCATGGCACCTTTCATGACACTCAAGGTCACCTTACATCAAATACAATCAATCAATCAGATTTTATTTGTATAGCACTTTTCAAACAAACAAATGTAACACAGTGCTTCACACAATAAAACAATAAAATCAATAAAATCCCCCCCTCACAAAAAATAAAAATAAAGTAAAAGTACAGGCAAATTTTGTAAAAGTACAGACAATTTTAAGATGGAGTTAGTAAAAAAAAAAAAGTGCCATAAACACTGATTAATTAAAAGTAACAACAGAGCAGAACATATAAAAATAGCAAACATGTAAAATACTCACACACACACTATGCATTTAGTTATAGGCTGTTTTAAAAAAGTAAGGTTTTTAACCTGCTTTTAAATGAGTCCAGTGTGGGGGCCTCTCTCAGGTCCTCAGGCAGGGCGTCCCATCTACTTGGGGTATAAATAGAAAATGCAGCTTTCCCTGCTCTAGACCTAGCACGAGAGATGGTTAAATGACCACTGCCGTTGGACCTGAGAGTTCTTGCTGTAACAAAGCAGTAATGATCCCTTGATGTCCTTCATGGATCTTTGGCAGCATCTCTCCTCTAAGGGAGTTTGGTATCACCAGTATTTCTTCCTTTAGCAGAAAGTCACCTGCCAGGTGAAACTCCAACTTGACCTGCCAGCACGATGGAATGTCTGGATGGAGTGTGTGTTACTTTGGGCATTTAGTCAGACATTACTGTGTTATCTTCTTGCATGTCTCATCTCCTTGTTGTGCTATTGTTATATGTTACACATGTGCCTCTGTAGCTGGCAATGAGGAAAAATTGGTATTGACAAACACCTGGACCTCCCTTTCCCATCGAAGGTCATCTCTAGATGGCATGTCCCCTAGCAGAGCCCTAGACAGAGTGCCAGCTGTGACGAGTCTTTCCTGGCACATGTGTTGTGTCAAAGTTGAATCTCAGTAGTTGCAGGTGAATTCTCAGGACCTTGGGTGGCAGCTTGTTCAAGCCTCTTGTGCTGAACAGCAGAACCAGGGGTCTATGGTCTGTCAGCAGTGTAAACCGCAGACCCATGAGATAAACCGCAGACCCATGAGGTGGGTCTTTCACATGTCCATGTAGCAGCTAGAGTCTCTTTCTCAATCTGCACATAAAACTTCTTGGTGTCTGTCAGTCCTCTTGATATGTATGTCACCAGTCTCCATGTGCCATCAGCCTGTTTCTGATTAAGTAAGGCTCAATGGTATGTCGTACAACAGGAATACAATACAATTACACATCTGTCTCAACTCTTGTCTCGGCTGTGCTGCTATACTGAGCAAGTGATTTTGAGAGCCAAGTTCCTCTTACAGTTTGTTGAACACAGTCTTTTGGGTTCATCCCAGCACCACTCATTGTACTCTCTTATAAGTTATTTCAGTGGCATTGTGACAGTAGCCAATTTAGGTAGAAACTTAGCCAGACCCAGTGGATTACCGTAGCATGCACCAGAGGGGGAACAAACAACCTGTTTAGAGGGTATCCCACCGGGACAGGAATGATGAAGGCATGACACCAGCCTTATAAACAGACACAGTACAAACGATCTAAACTGGGACAGTTGCATAACAATCAAAACCAGTGATCTGCTGTGGCCATTAGCATGTGCTATCCTATGTGACTAGCATGCATTATTGGCCCGCACACCCTAATTTTTTTAAAAGGAAAATTAACTTATACTTTGAGTAATTGATTAACCTGGTACTTTTTTTTTACTTTTACTTGACAAGCTTGTGATGTCACACATGGGTTCGCTGAAAATGAGATTCACTGTGGGAAATGTCACCTCCAAATGGCAGAGGCTTAAGAAGGGCATTGTGGCAGGATGCACAATATTGATCTTCCTGTTTGTGGCTACAATGAACCTACTACTAAAGGCAGGAGAAATGCAATGTAGAGGGCCAAAAGCAGATGACAGAATAGGACATCCGGCCTGCAGAGCATTCATGGATGATATTACTGCGATGACTCCATCGACCCAAGGAACATGGTGGATCCTAAGCTCACTGGAAAAAATGGCTACATGATCTCAGATACATTTCAAACCAGGTAAATCTAGGAGCGTAAGTATCCTGAAAGGAAAGCTGGCAAAAAAACATCTTTATTACTCAAGGGGCTGAGATTCCAATGATTCAAGAACAAGGAATCTGATGCCTTGGAAAGAATTGAGACAGCACCCTGAAGGACAGCAGCAACCTAAAATACATCATGGCTCAACTAATCATCTGGCTCTAGGTAATTGACAACAACCAGCTGCTTGGAAAGTTTAAGGTATGGTGCTTCCAATATGACATCATTTACAACAGCCATTCCTGCTTTATGACTACCCAATGATTCAAGTGGAATCAATGGAGAGACTGTGCAGCAAATTATTGTGAAGATGGCTGGAGCTTTCAGCTCAGTCAACCTGTACAGCGAGACCTCCAAGCTCTGCTTACCAGTCTCATCAGTGGTGGAAGAATTCAAAGCCACCAAGGCAAGAGCAGTGAGTACACTGCTACTGTCTGAGGTTGAGAAAGTCAGACACGCTAACAAGATCATTAAATGTGGCATGAAGTAGAATCCTCAGGAAGCAGTGAGGAAGACAGAAGCATACTGGAAACATCAGGAGTTAACTGGGATAGTCTGTCAAGGGGGGCTAGGACTTGGAAACTACAGCGCCAAGAGATGGAGTAAGGCCAATGCCAAATGCAAGATAGGACTAGTGGTGCAGAGGGTCCGAGAGGCAGCGGAAGAAGACCGCTGCATAAAATGGTAGGGCTTGCCTGCCAGGGACAGTGGATGCAGTGGGACCAAGCACTCGAATGATCGTTGTCCTCGAAGGAACTCTGGGGTACCGACCAGGGCAAGCTGACCTCCCTCCTGCATGCTGTGGCTGACCTTTTACAAACGCCAAACAATCTAAAGATCTAGAGCAAAGAAGATGACCCATCCTGCAAGCAGTGTGGAGCAACCATTTGCACCCTGAATCACATCTTGACTGGATGTCCAAAAGCTCTGGGAGAAGGCCAATACAGGAGGAGGCACAACAAGGTCTTCACAGAAATTGACAAATGGATAGACTTGCAGAGGGTCAAAGCCAATAAACACCAGGAGTTACCACCAGAAGTTATCACTTTCCAAAGGGAAGGCAATGAGGCTCCTTGGGCAAGAACAACTGCCAAGAACCCGTGCTCCATTTTGCGTCGGGCTTCCAACTGGGAGATGCAAGTGGACCTGAAGAAGAGACTTGTCTTTCCGGAAGAGGTGACAGTAACCTCACTCCGACCAGACATGGTACTTCTATCCAGGAGTACAAAAACTAGCTTAGTAGCTGAACTCACAGTGCCCTGGGAGGACAGGCTACCCATCCCTCACCAACAGAAGAAAGCCAAGTACCAGGATTTGATTGATAAAGCTCTCGTCAAAGGATGGTACGCAAACTTGTTTCCCATCGAAGTCAGCAGCTGTGGTTTCCCAGCAACATCGGTGGGCTATTTCCTGCAGGAGATGGGTTTGTACCCCAGACAACTGAGGCAAGCCATTGGTGAGATAGCCATGGCAGCTGAGACCATCTCAAGATGGTTGTGGTTGATGAGAGCCCACAGTTGGAAACCTTCTGCAGGTGGAGGCTAACTTGGTCTTTGCTGACCTACTCAGGCGAGGCGTACAGGCTAAAGGGTGAAATGCTTGTGACCCTGAAATACCTGCTGAAGATGCAGAAGGGTTCACTGCAATGTGAATGCTCTGACCACCCTTCCACCAAAGAATACCATCAAGAGGAGTAACTTGCAACATCCTAAGTAGCTCCTGCAGTTTCTGCTTGTAGCGAAGTGTCTCTGATGATTATTTTACTTGAGTAGGTTTCTCAAATGGTAATTTTCACTTTTTCATGAGTCATTATTTATGGGAGTAATTGTACTTTTACTTGAGTACATATTTTCAGTACTCTACCCATCACTGCTTCTATGCTATACACCAACTGTAAGGCCTCTATAGTTGGCAGGCCTAGTAGGGGTTTTGTCAGGCCTGCCACAATATCTACTACTACTTTTGGCTGCTCCCGTTAGGGGTTGGCACAGTGGATCATCCGTTTCCATCTCTTCCTGTGCTCAGCATCTTCCTCTGTCCCACCAGCCACCTGCATGTCCCCCTTCACCACATCCATAAACCTCCTCTTTGGCCTTCCTCTTTCCTCTTCCCTGGCAGCTCCATACTCAGCATCCTTCCCCCAATATACCCAGTATCTCTCCTCTGCATGTCCAAACTATCTTCATCTTGTCCTTCTTGCCTGTCTCCAAACTGTCCAACCTGTGCTGTCCCTCTAATATAATCATTCCTAATCATGTCCTTCTCCATCACTCCGAATGAAAATCTCAGCATCTTCAACTCTGCCACCTCCAGCTCCGCCTCCTGTCTTTTCATCAGTGCCACCATATCCAAACCATATAACATAGCTGTTCTCACAACCATCTGGTAAACATTCCCTTTAACTCTTGCTGTTACCCTTCTGTCGCAAATCACTCCTGATCCAGCCCTGCCACAATATACACCTCCTGATTTTTAGTCTGCCCTTTTGCTGTCAGTTTACTCTTGAAATATCCCTCCATTCTGAGTGTATTGTGCCCTGTCCCATAAAGCACCTTGCTTGGTTTTACCCTACTGCCATTGCATTTCTCCTGGTAAAATCTTTCGGGTATGGCCATAACTGCTGCTTCTGTGTCAGATTTGAGGCTCAAAGCATCCCCATTTCGAACAATCTCTTCCATCCATGGCTGTGAAGTTTGTGTGCTAACCTCCCCTAGGAAAGCAACATCTTCAGGATCACTATCAGACTGAGCGTGTGCGACTACAGCTTGAGCAACGCAGTTGACTTCAGCATAATCTCCTATCTTTCTGCATTTGCAACAATCTGCTCCTCTGGCTGAACAGTCTTTCCACACATTTAGTGTCATCTTTCTTTCACTGGTCTCCTAGCATGCTCTCATACAAATTGGCAGATGTGTAATATTTGCTATTTGCAGAATGCCTTGGTTTCTCAACTTGAAAACAGTGTTGCAACTCACCAATAAAAATTACTGCGATTCACTACGGCAAACACTGCGACAACATGGTTCTTTTACATGCTCTGATACCATGTATAATCAGGAGACAAGGACACCGTGAGCATCATTATAAGATGTGTTTACTCTGACAAACCAGAAGGAACACTACAGAGTTATGGGTACTTTGGTCCCCAATATTGCATATTACATCTGAGTTACAAAGTGATTTAAATGAAATATCTTTTGGATTTTTGTCAGGCCATCATAATTTTAGACACATGCTCTTTGTATCATTTGCTGTCTCTACTCTGTACAGACTGCTTTTGTTTGTTATTTTGTTTAAGTTGTAAACTTTATTGTGTTAACAAATAACAATAAGCACTGGTGACAATGGTGTTAATTTAGTTTTTGACCTCTCAAATATGTTAAAGTTTCATTTATTAATCCCCTCAGGGAAACTCCGTTACTACAAATTAAACCATCTTAGCTGTGATCTGTGTAGCTAGGAGCAGTGGGCTGCCGCTTTCATGCTGCGCCCAGGGGACCAACTCCAGTTCTTTTCCCACTGCCTTAGTCAGGGGCACAGACAGGAGTATAAACCCTAACATGCGTGTTTCTTTTGATGGTGGGGGAAACCAGAGCACCTGGAGAGAATCCATTGCAGACATGGGGAGAACATGCAAACTCCACACAAAGGATGACCTGGGATGACCTCCAAGGTTGGACAACCCCGGGGTTCGAAGCCAGGACCTTCTTGCTGTGAAGTGACAGCGCTAACCACTGGGCCACCCAATATACCCCATGTTGGGTACACATTTGCAAACTGGGAGGCCTAAAGTATTTAGACTGCCTGAATCGCAAATAGTTTGTTCATAACCTAGGCTATTTGCATCAAGGTTAATAGTTTGTAAAGCTCCAGAATAACGATTTTATGTTCCACTGACTTGAGCAGATGTGTCAAAGTGGCTTTAAATGTCACATGGTGCTTATACTGCACATGGGGATTTCAAACCCTGTGCTCATCCTGTAAACTCGGAATCATCTCCGACTTTGACTCTGTATAGCCAATATGGCCATAAATGTATAATTTCACTCATGCAGAAAAACGGGGCTTTGGATTTTGCATGTGTGAGTACCAATTATCTATTACTCCAAATAACAGCAGGATGGAAACTCGTAATTACAGTGTATTTAAAAAAAAAAACAAAAAAAAAACAATCTGAGGTTTTCAAAGCACATGCATGGTTTTCATTTCCACTTACAGTATATATTCTGCTGCTGGTGATCCCGTGCTCCACCCAGAAACTTCAGCCACAAAGTCACCCTGGCTCAATTAAGAAGGTGCTTTTTTACGCTTAACTCACATCAGTTCAAGCATGGGTTTACATAGACTCACAAGTCAGTCTCTAAATGCTTTGCTCAACTATAGACTGCGGACATTCTCCCAGCTTTCGTTGCTAAAACTAGGTGGAAACAATTAGAGTTTAAAAAAAAGTTAATTGCAGAACCAATCCAAAGTCTTTAAGGGCGGGGCCATCACATTGGGGTGGTGACATGCAGAAGTCATGTGCTTGTAAACACTGTTGTACAGCAAGGCTTGCGTTATAGGATGGCTGAGGCGCAGTCACCGAAAAAAAAACTAGACAAACAATACACAGTTAGCAAATTAACATTAGTTATGGTTTCAAACTCACCATTGCACTACAGTGTGTACTTCGTCAAAAGCCACTCCAATCAGCCGCTCCCGAAATAATGGTGTTTGTAGAAGCAGTCTCCACTTTGCTTGGCCAACAAAACTTTCTGGTGTGCCAAACACAAGGGCAAAATCACCAGCATATGCGGCAGATTTCTGTCCCTGTGCGGACAACAAGTCGCAGACAGTTGGCCAGGCTTGATAGACCAAGCTTTTCCTGTAACCAGTTGGTAAACAAGCAAACACGTCTTTCTTGTCCTGAGTTTAAAGTTTTAAACAAAGCCACACTGGGGAAGACAGGAGCCTCCACATTGGGGTTTACAGGAAACCTACACATACAGACACACACAATATCTACTTTTCGACTCACACCACCCGCTGCAACACAAACTGAGCGTCATCAGAACTTTACAACACAGAGCTGACAATGTGCCCAGCAGCACTCAGGCCCAATGAGAAGAATACAAACACCTGAGGGGAGCTTTAAAAACCTACGACTACCCCAGTTGGACCTTTGTGAAAACTGCAACACGTTCCAAAAAGACCAACCAGGTGAGCGAGGAGGAGAAAAGGAAAAGGAAGAGCACAGTCATCCCGTGTGTTTCTGGGGTCTCCGAGAAACTCGGGAGAATTTTCAACAAACACCGCATCCCGGTATACTTCAAACCCAGCAACACACTCTGGCAAAGACTGGTTCATCCCAAAGACCGTGTACCACACACCCAGAAAAGCAATCTGGTGTATGCTGTACAATGCAATGAGGATTGCACTGACCTATACATAGGAGAAACCAAACAACCACTACACAAACGGATGGCCCAACACAGAAGGCCAAACTCCTCAGGACAAGACTCAGCAGTTTATCTACACCTAAAGGAGAAGACACACTCCTTCGAGGACAGCAACGTACACGTTTTGGACAGACAAGATAGATGGTTTGAAAGAGGGGTGAAGGAAGCCATCTATGCGAAAGTGGAAAAACCATCCCTCAACAGAGGAGGAGGCCTGCGACACCACCTATCTCCCACTTACAATGCCGTCCTTTCATCTCTACCCAGGAGACTCAACAAGCCTAGCCTCCAAGAACAACAGTCGGTCACTAACGGCTCCAACCACTCTCATGATCACTGAACAATGAAGTCGAAACTAACACCCCCCAACGACCATCGCTGCTAAACAAATGCAAATCAATAGCTCCGATAACGACGGGTGCGGCCAAAAATCGGTACACAAAAGAGCCACGCATATCTATGGCTCTGTTAGCGACGGGCATTGGTGAACATCAGATCACAAAGAGCCACGCATATCAATAGCTCTGACAGCGACTCCTAGAGGATAAATACTGAGTCTCATCACTAGTCAGTCAGACTAGCTTGGTCTAGTCAGAAAGGCACGAACTGAGGAAGCCTCTTGGATGAGAGGCGAAACGTCTTCACTTCAGTTGCACTTGATTCAACTCCTTTGGATAACCATGACCTGGATGAATGAGAGCATTCACAGACATTTAAACAAAGCCGCTGTAAAGCTTTAATTGCACCAATCTCGTGGACTGAGCACACGTTCGATAAAACTGAATCAAATGAGCTAGCATTACTCGAGACATCCATTTTCAATGCTTTAAAAAGCTCTCTCCGCATTACAAAGTGATTCGCCATATCTCCAGTTTGTTTCACTGCAGAGGAGGATGGGGAGAGAGCATAGTTTCCGGTAATGCATGTCCTTGACAAAATGTAGGGGCATAGCAGTAGACGTAGGCTTGTTAGCGGCCGTTCTCGCCGCCGTTCTAGCAACTATCTTGCATTTAGAAATCCCCAGACGATTGGTAGGCGGAGATCTCCGATTGTCTGGTATGGCGAGGCTAGGGCTTACATGTCTTCTTCTTCATTTGGTTTGTGTGCGTAGGTGTGTATGCCTGCATGTGCACTCATACAAATATGTTCATATGTGCGTCCAAGCATTTGTGCAAATCAGAGTTAATGTGAGTGGGTAGGCGTTCTGGGTGTTGTACAAGGGAGTGTGGTTGTGTGTGTGTGTGTGTGAGAGAGAGAGAGAGAGAGAGAGAGAGAGAGAGAGAGAGAGAGAGAGAGAGAGAGAGAGAGAGAGAGAGAGAGAGAGAGAGAGAGAGAGAGAGAGAGAGAGAGAGACATACAGTAGAACAAGGTAGAACAAGTATAAAAAGCTGAAATTACTGACACAGCACATATCCTCTTCTGATTAGCCTGGTTATCACCGCAAAGAGCATGAGATAGTTGGGGGGAAGGATAAAGACAAAGAAGGAGAGAGAGAGAGAGAGAGCGAGAGAGAGAGAATCAGAGATGGAACCTGTCTGAGGAGAGAGGCCACAGAGGAAAAGGAATGTCATAAAGTAAGTAAGAAAAAGAACGAGAGAGCCAGTCTCAGGAGGTGGATGGTAAAAAGGGGGGGGGTGAGCTGAGCTGTAATAGAGGTGGGGGGTGAAGGGAATTCTCACAACTAGTGGGAAAGAAGATAGCGGAGCGTGAAAGAGGGGGAATGGTGTGGGTGCAATTTCAGCAGTGGGGTTCATGACCTCTATTGATATTCATAGTAATTGCTCTAGCAGACACATCTACTGAACTTTCCTGGCAGCCATAAACAGACACACACCTATTCACGAAATGGGGATGCACGTGCATGCACAGGCAAACATACAAAAGCATACACAAAATCAAACACACTAATGCAGGCTGGCCCCTGCTCTCTGTGACTCAGCGAAAAGATGTAATCAAAATGGTTTTGACTCTACCTCATAACCTTTCCCATTTCCCCAGTCACAATCGTTCTTTCCATCCCATAATTCCTGTCACCCCCCACTGCAATCTGTGTAAAAGCCAGCCATGCTAAAAAAAAAAAAAAAAACTAAAAACACATATTACGTAAAATTAAAGTTAACCCTACTGATAATAGTATTTATGTGGTTTCCCTTGCAAATTGGAGTCACGTGACCCTCAACAAACGTCACCCTGGTCTAGTTTTCCTTGTTAGTTTCATCTTTTATATTTTACTTTGTGTCTGTGCATGTGGGAGCATTGCCTCTGTGTATGTGTGTGTGTGTGTGTGTGTGTGTGTGTGTGTGTGTGTGTGTGTGTGTGTGTGTGTGTGGGCAGCCCACAGGGTGTTGTGATGCATCTAGTGCAGCAGCGTGTAGTTGGAGGGAAGGGGCATGTGTTCTTCCAACCCGCTTGCATCCCCTCTGCCTTTAGCTTGCTGCAGCTGGCTAGCCTTTGTGGCGAATAGGGAAGCATTCTAGCATGTAAGCTTCCCTTGCCAGTACATAGCCTCTTCTTCACCAAGACTCCTGCCAGGCCTCCCCATGGCCACACATAGTAACTAGGGTCTTGCGGCCCCAGGCTAACTTGGCAGGGGATCTCGGAGCAGCAGTGGGCCCCAGAGACATGGTGTGCAGGTCCACCCTGGTGGACATGCCCTGGCACCTATCAACCACCGCCCCGCTGCCTTGTGGGTGAGTTTGGGAAGACATAAGGCTAAGGGAGCTTACCCCCAACAGAAAACAAAGCTGTGGCGGCACGCTTCGAGGCGGTTTCCGAAAAACTGGATTTCTGGCAGCCTCCTGCAGTTGTGTGGAGGTGCCGGTCATCTAGGGATCCCCCTTGCCATCGGAACCATCTCCTCTACAATCAAGTCATGTGGCGTTGGGAGAGGTGCACCCTCCATGACACTTTAAAAACCATATCTGCACAGGTATCTCCTTCTGCTATCTGAGTCCCTGACCTCACAAAGTTTGCCGGCGATGGAGTATCCAGTGACAGGAGCAGGTCTGAATGAGCTGGAAGCTCTTAGTTGGAACTCTGCATGCCAGCGGCACAGGGCAATGGTCGTTAGCAGCTGGGATTGAGTGGCAGCTGTTTCCGGCAGACCCCTGTGCATCTGAGCAGCCCTATTTAGGGACTGCACTACTCACCCCATTTGGGGAATGGCCTAGAAAAGGTGGCCCAAAAATTACCCACTCAACACTGCGCCTGGGCAGGAAACCGTACCTGCCGGTCCACTCCACTACGCGGTCGACAAACACACCCTATACCACTAAGAATTGCATCATGGAACATAAGAACACTCCTGGACGTCAGCCATGGTATGGACAGACATCAACGCAGAACAGCACCTTTTGCCAGCGAGCTGAAGCGCTATTGTGTGGATGTGGCAGCACTCAGTGAGACCAGGCTCCTTGAAGAGGGCTCGCTCAACGAAGTAGGAGAGGGCTATACATTCTTTTGGAAAGGATACCCCCTAGGAGGTCAACACATCCATGGAGTTGGTTTTGCAATCAAGAACAGTCTCTTACCCAAACTCAAAGAAACACCAGTGGGCATTAGTGAACGGCTGATGACTCTCTGCATAGCCCTCGCAAAATGCCAATACATCACCTTGATAAGTGCCTACGCACCAACTTTAACATCCCATGATGAAGAGAAAGATCGCTTCTACCAAGCACTCGATGATTTACTCATCAACATCCCAAGCAGCAACAAAGTCATTTTGCTTGGTGATTTTAATACACGAGTTGGAAAGAACGTGCAAAATTGGAATGGAGTGATTGGCGCCCACGACATTGGAAAAGTCAACCCCAATGGCATAAGACATCTTAGTCTGTGCTCGGAACATGACCTCACCATCACAAACCCGATTTTCTAAAAAAATAAAAATAATTACAAGGCATCCTGGATGCATCCCATATCCAAACACTGGCACCTGCTTGTTTATGCTATCGTGAGGCGGGCTGATCTTAAAGATGTGCTCCTTACAAGAGCTATGTGAGGAGCAGACTGCTGGACAGACCACCATATGATCCTGACAAAAGTCAGAGTGCATGTCCGACCCTTGAGATGCCAATCTGGGCCAAAAAAGAAACCACTCCACTGCGCCAGACTCTCCAACAGCGACACCCGAAACACCTTCAGTCATTCTCTAGTCGACAACTTAGTTGACATTGAACAGCTGATCAACTCAGAGTCTGGTATGGATGAAAAGTGGACCTCTCTGAGCACCACCCTCTTCGACAATGCAGCCCAATCCATTGGCTTCAAAACTAAGAAACATCAGGACGGGTTTGATGACAATGCCGGAATGATCTCCACCCTCCTGGACAACATGCATAAGGCACACAGAGCTGCCCCACTATCCCAAGCTCTCAAGAAAAAATGGCAAGACCTCCGCTCTGAGGCCCAAGCAACTCTGCAGAATCTGCAAAATGAGTGGTGGATTTTGAAAGCCAACGAAATGCAGGCTCATGCAGACAGTAATGACATGCATGGTTTCTATGATGCAGTTAAGGCCATCTATGGCCCCAGAAACTACTCCCTGGCACCCATTAGCTCTGCTGATGGAACAACTCTCATCAAGGATCAGGCCCTGTTAGTGGAGCGGTGGGCAGAGCATTTTAACACCCTGCTCAACCAGCCCACCCCAGTGGACTCAACTGTACTGGGAGAGCTCCCTGAACAGCCTAACTTGCAAGACCTAGACCTCCCATCATCTTTAAAATAAATCCTACATGCAGTCAAGACCCTAAAAAACAACAAAACCCATGGACCTGATAATATTCCAGCTGAAATCCTCAAGGAAGGAGGCTACCTCTGTACGAGGACACTGTATCTCTATATCCTTGAGGTGTGGAGTCGCGAGTGTGTCCCCCAACAGTAGGAAGATGCCAACATTGTGACCATTTCTAAAAACAAAGGAGACAAATCCATCTGCTCCAACGGTAGGGGTATTTCACTACCGGCCATTGCCGGAAAGGTTCTAGCCAAGATCATGCTCCACAGACTAACACTTGCAATAGCTGAACGGGTCATACTAGAGTCACAATACAGCTTCCGAAAGGATAAAGGGACCGTTGACATGATCTTTGTCACACGCCAGCTCCAGGAGAAATGCCGAGAACAGCACAAGCATCTATATATAGCATTCATAGACCTCGCAAAGGTATTTGATACAGTTAACCAGGCCCTGCTGTGGCAAGTCCTGAATAAATTTGGATGTCCACCCAAGTTTCTCACCATCTTTGGACAGTTTCACTCAGGAATGATAGCCCGAGTGGTAGTGGGGAACCACCATTCTGAGCCCTTTGGTGTGCAGACTGGAGTCAGACAAAGCTGTGTGCTAGCCCCAGTCCTGTTCAATATTTTCTTAGTTTCTGTTACAACACTGTTACGAAGGAGGTTGGAGCAGCAGGCTCGAGTTACCATTGACCTCAGGCTCGATGGAACCTATTCAACAGGAGGAGGTTTCAGGCAACCACCAAGTTGACTCTGAGAACATTATTGAGCTACAGTATGCCGACGATTGTGCCATCTTTTGGTCATCTAAGGAGAAAGGTTTTCCAGAACAGCAACCTCAGTCTCCACACCAAAGTGCTTGTTTACAGAGCAGTGTGCATCTTCACACTACTCTATGAGGCATGGACCATCTACAGCCACCATCTCAGAAGCCTGGAGGCCTTCCATGTGAAATGTCTCCAGAGGATCCTTGGCATAACTTGGGAGGACAGAGTGCCACACACAGAGGTGTTGGAGTGGGCAGGCAGCTACAGCATGGAGTCTACTCTAAACAACCATCAACTCACATGGCTTGGGCATGTTATTCACATGCCAAGTAATCAACTCCCATGCAAAGTCCTCTATGGCCAACTATGCCTTGGTCAACGCACTGCTGGTGGGCAGAAGAAGCGGTTCAAAGACCAAATGAAGACCAAACTGAAAAGATGCCAGATCAACCCCACTTCTTTGGAGGAACTTGCTTCCTGCCGCACCACCTGGCGCTCTCACGTCTCAGAGGGAGTGAAGTATATGGAAAACCAGCACACACAACACCGTGTAGCAAAGCGTGCAAAGAGGCATGCTCGCAAAGCTACCCCTACCCCCTCCAGCACCACTTTTACATGCCCGGTCTGCAACCGCAACTGTGCATCTAGGATCGGACTATTCAGCCACCAAAGGACTCACAAATAGGAGAAGATGGTCATCATTGGACACGATGGACAACCAGCAAGCAAGTGTGTGTGTGTGTGTGTGTGTGTGTGTGTGTGTGTGTGTGTGTGTGTGTGTGTGTGTGTGTGTGTGTGTGTGTGTGTGTGTGCGTGCACACACGTTTGTTTGTGTTCATTCTTGCATGTTTGCTTTCATGACTGCCTGTCTGTGTTGTTTGCCAATAAAGCTCAAGTCACTAACTACCTACTTAATTGAAAAGCAAGAGGGAAACAGGAGAAAAAGTATTTTTCTACTCAAGATTTCCACTCTTCCTCTCTGGCAACTTAATGGGGCAATTTAGTTCAACATTCACCAGTTTAATTCAACAGCCTGCTTCTCTCCTGCCTCTTTTTTTTGTCTTAATCTCTTTCTTTCTCATATTTTCTCTCACTTCTCTCTCTATCTCTCTCTCTCTCTCACACACACACACACTGTTTGCTGTTTATGTCCATCTCTCTTTCCCTCGCTCTCTATTTTATTGCTAAATCTCCTTCTTACTCCCTTTCTCTACACAGATCTTTTTCACTCACTTCATCTCTTCAAATCATTAACTTTCATACTCTCTTTCTTTAGTAGTATAGCAAATACAGCATTATTAGTATAGCAAGAGTCAAAGGGAAGGTTTACAAGATGGTTGTGAGACCAGCTATGTTATATGGTTTGGAGACAGTGGCACTGATGAAAAGACAGGAGTCGGAGCTGGAGGTGGCAGAGTTGAAGATGCTAAGATTTTCATTGGGAGTGACGAAGGAGGACAGGATTAGGAACAATTATATTAAAGGGACCGCTCAGGTTGGACAGTTTGGAGACAAAGCAAGAGAGGCAAGATTTAGATGGCTTGGACATGTGAGGAGGAGAGATGCTGGGTATATTGGGAGAAGGATGCTTAATATGGAGCTGCCAGATAAGAGGAAGGCCAAAGAAGAGGTTTATGGATGTGGTGAGGGAGGACGTGCAGGTGGCTGGTGTGACAGAGGAAGATGCAGAGGACAGGAAGAGATGGCAATGGATGATTATCTGTGGCGACCCCTAACGGGAGCAGCCAAAAGTAGTAGTAGTAGTAGTGGTTTCTTTCTTTAGTATACTGTTCTACAAAGTGGACAAACCCTTGAATAAATAGAAGATTTTTTTTTAATAGCTAGTTGCTATGTTGACAGATATACTTATCATAGATACTACTAACTACAACCAAACTTATACTGCACATTGGTCATGGCTTGAATAAGTATTTAATAACTAGTAATTGTGTTTAATACTTAGTATTACATCAATTAACACCATTTATTGTACTCTTAATGAAATGTGTTACCAAAATTTAGATATTTGTTCAGGAAGGGCTGAACTCTTGTTTCTTTATGAGTACAATGTGGACAATACATATTTTTTGAAAATATCAGAGGTTAAGTTTTGCCTCCTAAAATTACTTTTCAAAACCAAAAGTTTTCTAAAAAGTGACTTCCTACTGCACAAAGGTTATCTCATTAGGTCTTATCAAATATGATTATAAAAAAGAGAGGAAAACTCAAATCTGAAACTAATCCTCAACAGCTCATTTGAACTTATTTGAAAGAAAGCTGGTATTGTTTGTTTGGAAAACAGTAGCTACTGTGCATATCTCAGCCCGTAGGGGAAAGTCTAACATACTAAGAGCAAGAGCGATAATTTGCTGCACATCAGTTACCTCAATTAGGAGCTTATAGACCTAAAGGCTGTAATCAGCAGAATGAAAGTAAATACACTTTGGCACACTGCCAATCATTGGTTGTTTTGACCATTCAAACATAAGGTTAGGTGGGGATAAGGTAGCTGACAGAGACAGAGAGAGCGAGAGAGAGAGAGAGAGAGTTTGTGTGTGTACGTGTTCAGGAGCTTAGATATGGTCACTGCTTATGTGCGTGTCCCTACATGTATGTGTGGACATGTTTGTTTGGCAATGGACTTTTGTTAGTGTGTGCTTTTGTGTGTTCATACGTGGGTGTTTACATGGGTACATTTTGCATTGGGTACTTTGATAAATGATGGGAAAGAATGCCAATTGAAAGTTAATTGTTGTTGTTTTTTGTGGATGATATGATGAATGTGTTAATCTCTCAGCATTAAGATAATGCTAAGTGATTAATGTCTTTATGCATGCTCAATAATCCAGGCAAGGAAATCACAGAAAGTTGAATCAGTTCATCTGGACACGTTTATTCAGAGAGAAACATTTCATCACTCATCTAAGTGACCTCTTCAGTCTCAACTGTCTGCAGGTATCCCCACTCTTATAAACAATACAGTGGCATAATTTTTTTTTTTTTTTTTTTTAATTTATTTCTGATTTTTCCCTTTTTTCTCCCAATTTAGTGGCCAATTGATCCCTATTTTAATTCAAACACCCACCCTCGTATTGCATGCGTTCGCCAACTGCCTCTCTCCGGCCGGCAGTCTCGAAGGAAAGCGCCTCCCCACTTTCGTGACAAGGCGAATCCAAGCCGAACCACTGTTTTTCCGACACACACAGAGACGCATTCACATGACGAACACAAGCCGACTCTGCCCCCCTCCCGAAGACAGCGTTGCCAATGATTGCTGCTTCATCGAGTCCGGCCATAGTCGGATCTGACGAGACCGGGGCGCGAACCCCAGTCCCCAGTGGGCAACTGCATCGACACCAAGCCGATGCTTAGACCGCTACGCCACCGCGGACTATACAGTGGCATAATGACTTAACCAACGATTGGTTTCATATGCAAATTGTTGTGACGATTAACAAAGACACAGACACAATCACGCTCCTGAAGACACAGCTTCAGGAGCAGAACATCCTTCTACAGGCCAGTGGCCACTCTTTCAAGGATGAGGATGTGCACATCCTTGATAGGGAGGAACACTTGTTTGAACAGGGAGTCAAAGAGGCCATCTATGTGAAGAGGGAACGACGACCATCCCTGAACAGGTGGGGGGTGGGTGGGGTAATAGTACATCTGCCGCCATTTTACAATGCTGTGGCGCAAACATTCTCCAATCCTCTGTGAATAGTACACATGGCCATTGAAACTCTAGCTAAAGCTCACAACAATTTGCATATGAAACTGATCGTTGTTTTTGGGCCACTGTATCGTTTATAAGGGTGGGGGCACTTGCAGTCAGTTGAGACTGAAGAGGTCGCTTAAATGAGTGATGAAATGTTTCTCCTCAATAAACGTTGTGTCCAGATGAACTGGTTCATCTTTCTGTGCTAAATGATTAACACTGTATCAAACACTGTCTGAGTAAACAGTGGAATCCAAACTCCAAGGCCTGTTTTCTTATAAGTCTATGACAGAAATTTGAATCAGTTCATCTGGACACATTTATTGGGATATGCGATTCCCTTACCTGGATTACTGAGCATGCATAAAGACATACGTCTATCACCTTTGGTTGTATAAATTATCAAATGTATGATAGAAGTTCTGAAAGAATCCAAATATTTGTTCACCACTACTTGTAACCACTGCATGTGGGCATGACCACTACAGCGCCAGTTAATAACAGTTTCCATTTTCCAACTTCCATTCATGCTGGCAAGCATTCGTTAGTACCCATTATGTTCTTACCAGGGTTTAACATATTAAATAAGAGTGAAAGAAATAAAGAAAAACGGAAATCGTTTTATAAATTTTTATTGGAAAATGATGCATTCCGAGTAGAAGCGAGTCTCCTCTAAATTGTTTTTTTTATGTCTTTGTAGAGAGGGTGAGTTGGATTGTGTAATCCAGGGTATTTCTCCACTGCAACAATCAACTTCACTTGTCCATGTTTTACAATTAAACGTCTCTGCCACTGTGTTCACCAGTCATGCCCCAAAACAATCATGTGAGCAGGGACACCCGCCACCTAGTGGCGCCTGCAGAATATATAGTGGGCGGGGTCAGTGAAAGTCTTGGGTTAACGCACTGAAAAGGCTATATACAGCATAGAGGACTTTCAGGGTAAACAAGTTAATACAAAGGTAAAGACACTATATTGTAGTGTACGATGCATTGCATACTGTTTAATTCTGTTTAATTAATTAGCTTATCAAATTCAATTTGAATGGATCATCACCAATAAATCAAGGGTGTGTGTTGCTTAAACATAAATATTATTTTTTAGCTGATAACAAAGGTTTTATTTATGTCAAGTCAAGTCAATCCTATTTGTATAGCCCAATATCACAAATTACAAATTTGCCTCAGTGGGCTTAACAGCAACACAATATCCTGTACTTACACCCTCTCATCGGATAAGGAACAACTCCCTAAACAAAAAAAACAACCCTTTAACGAGAAAAAAATAGGAAGAAACCTCAGGGAGAGCAACAGAGGAGGGATTTCTCTCCCAAGACGGACCAATGTCGACCACATCATATTTTATATCATTTACAAGTATCTTCTATTCTTTGAATAATTGTCTCGAAAATAAATTGTATTTCAAATATCAAGGTTCTATGTTGCCAAAAATTATACAAGTGACTTCAATCATCACCACCAGGCGGAAGCCTGGAGGGGATTATGTGTTTGGTCACGCACCCACATGCACGTGCATGTATATATAGCATATGTGCACAGTTATGACTGAATAATACAGAACCTATCTTGATTGTGGTGATTCAAAACCAGAGGTGGTGAGTGGTGTCCCTGATGCTGCTGCTTGCTTTCTCCCTCAGTTTACAGGCATAGATGATGTCCAGTTTTGGGAGCTCCATTCTAGACAATGCGCTCGGCTACCTTCACCACATGATGCAGGGCCTTTTGCTCAGCGGCTGTGCAGCTCACATACCACACAGTGACACAGTTTAGTCAGATGCTGTCAACAGTGCTCTTGTAGAAATTTAGCACCAGTTTCTGTGGAAGTTGGGCCTGTTTCAGCTTCCTGAAGAAGAAGATACTTTTTTGGGGCCTTTTTGATCAGGTGTGGAGTGGTAGAGGTCCATGTCAGCTGTTTTGACACAGTGACTCCAAGGAACGTTAGGTTTTCAATGCTTTCCACTGCTTCTCCATGTATGTGGAGAGGGAGATGGACTCTCCTTTGTTCTTCTGAAGTCAATGACCATCTTTTTTGTCTACAAGGTGTTAAGGATCAGGTTGTTGTCCTTACATCACTCAGCCAGATGTTCCGCCTCAAGCCTGTAGGCCATCTCCTCATTGTCTGAAATCAGCCCAACTATTGCGGCTCATCCATAAATTTAATTATGAAGTTGGAGGTGTGGATGGGGGTTCAGCCTTGGGTGAAGAGTTTGAAGCATATCGGGCTCAGCACAAAGTCCTGTGAAGTTCCTGTGTTTAGGATGAGGGTAGAGGGGGTGTGTTTACCAATCCTGAATTGCTGTTCTTCTCTGTGGATGGTCGCCTTGTCATGGTGGAGAAGCTTTCTTGTGTGGTCCTGGTGCTTGCCAACAACCAGATGGCAACAGTTGTGAGTGCCTATGTCCCTACTTTAGACTCTGAAGAGGACGTAAAAGAGACCTTCTATGCCTGCTTAGACCAGACACTGTCAAGTATTCCCAAGAAGGATAAAACTATTTCCTAGGAGACTTCAATGCCAGGGTCAGTCGGGATCAACATCTCTGGAAGGGCACTATAGGAAAGGAAGAACTCCAACTCCAATGGAGTTCTGCTTCTTGACAAATGTGCTGAGTTTGACCTCACCATCACTAACACTGTTTTGCCAGAAAAAAAAATAAGGCATCTTGGAGGCACCCCCACTCCAAACAGTGGCATCTGCTTGACTATGTCATTGTAGGAACCAGGGACCACCATGACGTGAACATCACGAGGGCCATGATCGATACAGATGACTGGTAGACAGATCATTGCCTCATCCACTCCATGATCTTCTCATCTCATCTCATCCTCAGCTGCTTTTCCGGGGTCGGGTCGCAGTGGCAGCAAGCTAAGTAGGGTACTCACGGTGTCCCTCTCCCCAGCAACGCCCTCCTGGGGGATCCCAAGGCGTTCCCAGGCCAGACTGGACATGTAGTCCCTCCAGCAATTTCTGGGTCTACCCTGGGGTCTCCTCCCAATTGGCCATGCCTGGTAAACCTCCAAAGGAAGGCACCCAGGAGGCATCCTAATCTGATGCCCGAACAATTTCAACTGGCTCCTTTCGATGCTCCTTCATACCACTCCATGATGTCCATCAAAATCAAGAGGAAGAGGAGGCCGAAGAAGAAGCAGATCTGGCCAAGACTGAACCTTGAAAGCCTGAATGAAACTGCCAGCCATGACATTGAGAAGCACTGGAGCCTGCTCAAATCCACCATCCTCGACACCTGCAAAACCATCCTTGGATACAAGTCCAGAAAACACCAGGACTGGTTTGATGAGAATGACAGAGGCAGAGTAGCTCATCTCCAAGAAAAGGAAAGCCTTTTGGCCTGGCAAAATAATGTAACCTGCAAGGCTAAAAGAGTGGCTCACTCCAGAGCCAAGGCGGAGGTCCAGAGATGGGTGAGGGATCTTAAGAACTCTTGCTGGAAAATGGCTCTGGAAATCCAGAGTCTGGCAGACTCGGGTGACACCAGACACTTTTTCAGCACTACTACGGCCATCTATGATCCAAACAACCGCAGCTTAAACTCCCTGTGCTCAAAGGACGGGCAGCAGCTGCTGAAGGACAACAAGTTCATTAACACCCAATTGAAGGAGCACTCCCAGGAACTTCTCAACTGCAACAGCAATGCTGAACCAGACATTGCCAACCACATTCCCCAGAGTCCCATCAGATAAGACATTAGGGAACCTTCCACCATGACAGAGGTTCTGGATGCCATGAGGAGCCTTAAGAACAACAAGGCCACCGGTCCAGATTATATCCCAGTTGAGATCTTAAAGGAAGGTGGACCAGAGCTCATGTACCACACCCATGCCCTCCTCCTTAAGGTCTGGGAAAAAGAAGAACTTCCCTAAGAGCTCAGGGATGCTCTAACAGTGGCTATATTCAAGAAAGGGGACAAGCAGAATGTTCAAATTACAGGGGCCTGCCTGTCAACAACAGGCAAAGTCCTCACTCGCATTCTCACAAACTGACTGCTACCACCTGTTGAGTAAGTATTCCAGAATCTCAGTGTGGCTTCTGCCCATCCAGAGGTACAGCAGACATGATATTTACAGCACATCAACTCCAGGAAAAATGCCATGAACAAAGGCAACCTTTGTACATGGCTTTCATAGACCTGACTTTCATAGGCCGTTGACTCAGTAGACCACCAGGCTCTGTTGAGCATACTATCAAGATATGGGTGCCCCGGCAAATACATCAGAATATTGAGGCTTCTACATGATGACATGTCAGCCACTGTGCTCAGCAACAGTGTCAGAGCCCTTCACTGTGGAAACCGGGTCAAATAGGGATGCACCATGGCACCCACACTCCACCTCATTGGCGAAGAGCTGCCATGGGGGATCCCAATCCTATACAGAACTGACAGCAGGCTCTTCAACCTTAATAGGTTCAAGGCCAAGAGCAAAGTCTGCAACACCACCATCATGGAGCTTCGGTATGCAAACAACACCATCACAGCACACCCCACAGAAGACATCCAAGACATTTGAAATCCCATGGGCAAGGCATAGAGTCCTGGGTCTAGCACTAAACACCAAGAAGACCCAGGTCCTATTTCAACCTCCACCCAACCAGCCATCTACTCAGCCCACCATAAAAGTGGACAACAACATTCTTGAAAACATTGATCACTCCCCCTACCTCAGCAACCTTCTCTGCTCAAAAGCTGACATTGACTCTGAGGTCAACCACCACCTGAGTTGTGCCAGTGGCACTTATGCCATACTCAGGAAAAAAAATAAGAAAGCATTTTAAAACCGAGACCTAAAGGCCCAAGCGAAACTTCTGGTCTACAGAGCTGTTTTTCTCCTCCCCTGCTGTATGGAGCAGAGTGATGGACCACCTACAGCAGGCACCTGAGAGTCCTGGAACAGTACCACCAAAGATCCTGAGGATTAGCTGGAAGGACAGACACACCAACATCAGCATTCTGGAAGAAACCAACATGACTAGCACCACCATCACAATAATCCAGCACCAACTCCGATGGACAGGCCATGTCATCTGCGTGTCCAACACGTCTCCTCAAACAGATCCTGTACTCCCAGTTGAAGGAAGTTCAGCAAGCTCCTGGCAGGCAAAATAAACATTTCAAGGACAATATCAAGACCAGTCTGAAGAAATTCAACATCATATCGAGCAACTGGGAACACATTGCATTGGATAGGCACTCCTGGAAGAAATTCGTGCAGGAAGGAGATTCATGTCATGAAATGGAAATCCACTGTGCCACAGAAAGAAAGTGACAGCACTGCAAGGAGAGGGAGAAAAAAGACTCAACCACCACCACTTTCCCTTGTCCACATATTACCAAAGTATGTGGCTCACAGATCGACCTCTACAGCCACCTGGAGAACCACACCTACCCAACAGTGAGGACAGTCATACTCTCTTCGAGTGACCGCTGATGATGATGATGACTTGCTGTGATCAGTCTGTAAGGAAGTCTATGATCCATGAGCACAGTGACAAACCAAGGTCCAGGTTGTTCAGTTTGCTGACCAGTTTGTGGTGGATGACAGTGTTAAATATGGAGCTAAAGTCCACGAATATTATCCTCACATAACTGCTGGGTTCTTCTAAGTCTGTCAGAGTGGCATTGAGAGCCATTATAATGGCATCATCTGTGGAGTGGTTTGTCCGGTAGGCAAACTAGTGATTGTCCAGATCAGGTGGGATGATGGTTCTGATGTGTGAAAGCATGAATTTCTCAAAGCACTTTATGGCTATGGGTGTTAGCACCACTGGGCAATAGTCATTTAGACAATTCACATATTTATTAATTTTTTTTTGGAGGGGGGCACTGGGTTGATGGTACAGGATTTAAGGCATGTTGGAACAACAGCTTGTTGTCATGAGAGGTTGACTATTTTAGTAAACAACTCTATAAGCTGGTGCCATGCCTTCAGTACCCGGTTGGGTACTCCATCTGGGCCAGCTGCCTGGCTTGCATTGACCTTCCTTAGGGTGGCCCTCTCCTGGTGGTGCTGTAAAACCAATATTGACTATCAGGCAGGTGGGTTGATGAGTGGAGCAGACCCTCCTCTCTGAGTGTTGAAACAAGCAAAGAACCCGTTCAGAACATCAGGCATTTGGCATCATCGCTGGGCAGCAGATTGTTGGTTTTGTAGTCAGTCAGTGTCTTAATGCCATTCCACATGCTGCAGGGGTTGTTGTCAAATTGATCCTCAATGCACTGTTTGTATTTACACTTTGCATCCCTGTTGCCTCTCTTGAGTTTCCCCTGTGTTTTACTGTAGGGTTGATTGTCACCTCACTT